>NW_025298316.1:0-952 GCF_018294505.1 Triticum aestivum | reverse complement strand
GGAGGGGGCATCGATCACGGAGGTCTTCTACATCAACACCATAGCCTCTTCGATGAAGTGTGAATAGTTTACCTCAGACCTTTGGGTCCATAGTTATTAGCTAGATGGCTTTTCTCTCTTATTGGATCTCAATACAATGTTCTCCCCCTCTCTCGTGGAGATCTATTCGCTGTAATCTTCTTTTGCGGTGTGTTTGTTGAGACCGATGAATTGTGGGTTTATGATCAAGTTTATCTATGAACAATATTTGAATCTTCTGAATTCTTTTATGTATGATTGGTTATCTTTGCAAGTCTCTTCGAATTATCAGTTTGGTTTGGCCTACTAGATTGATCTTTCTTGCAATGGGAGAAGTGCTTAGCTTTGGGTTCAATCTTGCGGTGTCCTTTCCCAATGACAGTAGGGGCAGCAAGGCACGTATTGTATTGTTGCCATCGAGGATAACAAGATGGTTTTTTTTATCATATTGCATGAATTTATCCCTCTAAATCATGTCATCTTGCTTAAGGCGTTACTCTGTTCTTATGAACTTAATACTCTAGATGCATGCTGGATAGCGGTCGATGTGTGGAGTAATAGTAGTATATGCAGGCAGGAGTCGGTCTACTTGTCTCGGACGTGATGCCTATATACATGATCATACCTAGATATTGTCATAACTATGCTCAATTCTGTCAATTGCTCAACAGTAATTTGTTCACCCACCGTAAAATACTTATGCTCTTGAGAGAAGCCACTAGTGAAACATATGGCCCCAGGGTCTATCTTCATCATATTAATCGTCCAACACTTAGTTATTTCCGTTGCTTTTATTTTACTTTGCATCTTTATCATAAAAATACCAAAAAAATTATCCTATCATATCTATCAGATCTCACTCTCGTAAGTGACCGTGTAGGGATTGACAACCCCTTATCGCGTTGGTTGCGAGGATTTATTTGTTTTGTGTAGG
>NW_025298315.1:0-952 GCF_018294505.1 Triticum aestivum | reverse complement strand
AGGGAGAGGGCGAGGGCGAGGGCGAGCAGTGGGTCAGGGCAGCAGCGGCGGCGGCGGTGGATCGAGAGGGAGAGGGAACTGGCGAGGGGGAGAGGGAAGGGGGGATCGGGCGAAGGGGGAGAGGGAAGGGGGGATCGGGCACAATACTAATGGCGCACCTCACCGTGGTGCGCCATTAGTATATCCATACTAATGGCGCACCTCACCGTGGTGCGCCATTAGTATTTTTTTTATTTCAACTCGAGCCAACAGGTTATGTACCACCAGAACTGATCCACATCAAGTCCCCTCTACTAGCTCGACTGGTCAGCAGCCAGTTCTCACACCAGGAGGTCCTGGGTTTAACTCCCAGGCTCCACAATTTTTTTTAGCATTTAAAAAGCTGTTTGATACTTATTTGTGTTTAAATATGTTCAAACTTGTTTAAATAATAACAGTAATATTTTTTATAAGACAATAGCATTTAAAAAGTTGTTTGATACTTATTTTTTTATAAGACGGTGCGCGGGGTGCGGGGGGTCGGCGGCGGCGGTTGAGTAGGGGAATCGAGGGTGCGGGGGGTCGGCGGCGGCGGCCGGTGGACTGGGGGGTGCTCGGCGGCGAGGGGGACCGGATCTGGCGAGGTGGGATAGCGATCGAGATGGAGGGGGATCGAGATCGAGTGTCCATGAAATTTAAAAATATTCATGATAGTTCAAAAAGTACCCATGAAATACAATCGAGAAATGAAGGCTACGATTTAAATACAATCGATCTTAGCTAGCTATCTGTTCACAATCTTCTTGCCCTTCTTTTTCGCAAATGGAGTTCTTCTGTGGAACGGACGTCCTTTAGGTAGGGTGGTCCTGCTTCTTCTTGTGGTGTATGCTGCTACTTCATCATCGTCGTCATGTTCGATCCTTGGGTCGCCGTACTTGTCGAAGTCTTGCTCATTGGCTACTCCATCCATTCC
>NW_025298314.1:0-952 GCF_018294505.1 Triticum aestivum | reverse complement strand
TCATTTGTTATTTTTCATGCATTTACTAATTATTTTGAGCTATAAGACCCTAAAATTGAAAAGCATTTCAAATGAACTCTGAAAAGGTTGAAAGTTTGGCATGATATCATCATTTCTCCACATAGCATGTGCAAGAAAGTTGAGAGGGTTACGGCATAAACTGGATGCACTTCGTGTACAAAACGGACAATCTCTTTCAAAGTATCAGGATTTCATCCGGAAACTCGTCTGTTACAAAGGGATTTCATTTTTTAAAACTTATTTGAACTCCTGACTTTGTGTGTGTTCAAAATGCACCATTCAAAGCCACATCATCATTTTTCAATCCTTTCTGACTTCATTTGGTATTTTTCATGTATTTACTAATTATTTTGAGCTATAAGACCCTAAAATTGAAAAACATTTCAAATGAACTCTGAAAAGGTTGAAAGTTGGCATGATATCATCATTTCATCCACATAGCATGTGCAAGAAAGTTGAGAGGGTTATGGCAAAAACTGGACGCACTTCGTGTACAAAACGGACAATCTCTTTCAAAGTATCAGGATTTCATCCGGAAACTCGTGTGTTACAGAGGGATTTCATTTTTAAAAACTTATTTGAACTCCTGACTTTTTGTGTGTTCAAAATGCACCATTCAAAGCCACATCATCATTTTTCAATCCTTTCTGACTTCATTTGTTATTTTTCATGCATTTACTAATTATTTTGAGCTATAAGACCCTAAAATTGAAAAGCATTTCAAATGAACTCTGAAAAGGTTGAAAGTTTGGCATGATATCATCATTTCTCCACATAGCATGTGCAAGAAAGTTGAGAGGGTTACGGCATAAACTGGATGCACTTCGTGTACAAAACGGACAATCTCTTTCAAAGTATCAGGATTTCATCCGGAAACTCGTCTGTTACAAAGGGATTTCATTTTTTAAAACTTATTTGAACTCCTGACTTT
>NW_025298313.1:0-952 GCF_018294505.1 Triticum aestivum | reverse complement strand
CCAGGAGGTCACCCATCCTAGTACTACTCTCGCCCAAGCACGCTTAACTTCGGAGTTCTGATGGGATCCGGTGCTTTAGTGCTGGTATGATCGCATCCGACATGTTTCCCCGTCTTCGTCCCTTATGCTTGCCACTCCCAGGTCCGCTCCAAAGACGATTCTACATTCTCACTACCATTACAACCGTTCCCTAACAATGGATAATGTCCTATACTACTTACTCTCCCGCTCAATCACGGAGACGAGTTTTCCACGGTTTCCACCCCTCCCTCCATACCGCAGCAACACGAGTTTTTTCCACCCCTTTCAGAACGCGCTCTTCGCGCCACAAAGCCGCCCCAAGACGCGCGAGCAATGAGCATCGAGCTTAAACATATCGCAAACGTCAAACATAATATAACGGAATTAATATATATCGCGCACGTGCGACATGTTTGTCACAAGGCGCAAAAAATAATTATAAAAGGAATGCAACACGAGGACTTCCCAGGAGGTCACCCAACCTAGTACTACTCTCGCCCAAGCACGCTTAACTTCGGAGTTTTGATGGGATCCGGTGCTTTAGTGCTGGTATGATCGCATCCGACATGTTTCCCCGTCTTCGTCCCTTATGCTTGCCACTCCCAGGTCCGCTCCAAAGACGATTCTACATTCTCACTACCATTACAACCGTTCCCTAACAATGGATAATGTCCTATACTACTTACTCTCCCGCTCAATCACGGAGACGAGTTTTCCACGGTTTCCACCCCTCCCTCCATACCGCAGCAACACGAGTTTTTTCCACCCCTTTCAGAACGCGCTCTTCGCGCCACAAAGCCGCCCCAAGACACGCGAGCAATGAGCATCGAGCTTAAACATATCGCAAACGTCAAACATAATATAACGGGATTAATATATATCGCGCACGTGCGACATGTTTGTCACAAGGCGCAAAAAATAATTATAAAAG
>NW_025298312.1:0-952 GCF_018294505.1 Triticum aestivum | reverse complement strand
TGGAAATCACTGCGGGACCCCAAAACAGTCAGTATTAGTCCACGAAACGGGCCAGAATTGGCCAAAACAATGAGTGTTGATGACCGACAGGTAAGTGCACCTTAGGGTTCAACAACTGTGGAAATCGCCTCGTGACCGCAAAACGGTGAGTAATAGTCCATGAAACGGGCCAGAATCGTCAAAAACCACGAGTGTTGATGTCTGACACGTAAACGCACCCCGGGGTTCGTTAATCGCGGAAATCACTCTGGGACCCCAAAAAAGTGAGTAATAGTCCACAAAACGGGCCAGAATCAGCCAAAATTGCGACTGTTGATGACCGACATGTAAGCGCACCTTGGGGTTCATAAACTATGGAAATCGCTTTGGGATCCCTAAACGGTGAGTAATTGTCCACGAAACGGGTCAGAATTGGCCAAAGCTGTGAGTGTTGATGACGGGCACGTAAACGCACCCCAGGGATTGTCGATCATGGAAATCGCTCTGGAACCCCAAAACGGTGAGTAACAGTGCACAAAACATACCAGAATCAGCCAAAATTGTGAGTTTTGATGACCGACACGTAAACGCACCCCGGTGTTCGTCAATCGTGGAAATCACTTCGGGATCCCGAAACTGAGTAATAGTCCAAGAAACGAGCAAGAATCGGTCCAATCTGCGAGTCTTGACGACCAACACGTAAGCACATCTTGGGGTTCGACAACCATGGAAATTGCTTTGGGACTCCAAAACGGTGAGTAATAGTCCGTGAAAGAGCCCTGAATCGGTAAAACCTAGGGTTATTGATCAACGATACATAAACGCACCCCGGGGTTCGTCAATCATGGAAATCGCTCAGGGACCCGAAATCAGTGAGTAATAGTCCATGAAACGGGCCAAACTCGGCCGAAACTGCAAATGTTGATGACAGACACATAAACACACCGTTGTTCGTCGATCGTGGAAATCACTA
>NW_025298311.1:0-952 GCF_018294505.1 Triticum aestivum | reverse complement strand
GCCAATCATGATGAGGGGCAAAACACTTGCATGAAGTCCAAAGGAAGCATCCATGCACATGCATGCAACCAAACAGGAAAAAAAACTTTATTATGACACACGACTATTTCAATAATCAACAAACAGTGTGTTATCCAAGAATGCACCATTATTGATCTATAACATCTACTTCAACAGGCAAGATTTTTCTACCACAGAAGAGCCGCACCGGGCTCACCTTCATATTTCTTGAACAGGGTCACAACAAATGTAGCAACCACCAGTTCTTTCTTGCCCAGTTCAATAACTTCATCGGCAGCAAATGCCAAGGCTCGGCGGTAGCATCCAGATTGGTGAGGCATCACTAATCTAGCTCGAAATCCAAGACCATGGCGGTGGCAGAATCCAAGATGCTTTGCAAAGTGCTCACAGAAACCCGACGATTTATCTTTGGTCTTCTCAGCCATGTTGATGAATTATATACAAGTAGCATGCACTCGCCTTACATAATGACTAACACCACTGAGCAAAGAACTGGGGTGTAGGTGATGTGTACCTGATCAGAGTAGTCTTGCCTACACCAAGAGGTCCAATCACCAATATGGAGCCGCTTCCTGCCACCAGATCATGGATCATTTCTGCGCTGCCAGATAAGGACAAATCAGGTACCAGACAAAATAAAAAAGGCAACAAAAACCTAGGAATCTAGGCAGACCGCAACAAAAAACTCATAGGAATCTAATCATATCCAAGCACATAATGCATCCAACCACCAAATTAAGAAAGGCAACAAAAATCTGCCACGAAAATATGCACGAGGCCGAGTCTCCCGCAAAGCAACAACAAATACCAGGGATCCAAGCAGACCTGGGCACCTAATCCATCCAAAGGAACCCGACCGGATCCAGGATGGAGCAGCCAATGCATCCAAAAAATAACCAGATTTGAGCAGCCAATACATCCAAAAAGCTAC
>NW_025298310.1:0-952 GCF_018294505.1 Triticum aestivum | reverse complement strand
TGTGCCCCCCTCAGGGACGGCGCCTCCGCCGGCACCTAGAGGGGGGAAACGGACACGTCAGGTCTACACGGAGGGGATCTTGCTGTGGGTCTGGCCAGGATGTTGCTCCAAAGTGTTCCTATGGGCTGACCTAACACAACCGGGTGGAGAGGTCCACTGGTCAAAGCCCGTCCGTGCAAAGTCAAAGGGCTAGATCCCGTGGTCAAAGGCTACAGGGTTAGGCGGGACGGGGGCCCTGGGGGGGTAGCAATGCCACCGGAGCGTTGCACCGGGACCTCATACATGTGGGGTGGTGTGGTGGCATGTCCGAAGAGGCGGCACGCGTCTCCGGGTTGTGCCCCCCTCACGGACGGCGGTGACACGGTAGTTGACGTTCTGCGGTAACGATGCGGCGTGAATATTATTAACTACTTGGAGCACGATAAAATCATGAGTTTTTTACACGACGTGGGCACATGTGTTGTATGACTGATGGTAATTTTTCATAATTGTTCGTGATGGAGAAGTATCTGAACAATTCCCTCTACGAGGATTGCTCTTCGCGTGTCTACGACTGTGGCCGGCGGCCTCCGGGGCCTAGCATGCCGCCAAATCTTGCGTAGGCGGCCTCTCACAAGTCTGGAAGGGTTGTGGCGGGTGCAAACGCCCGGCACGTGTCTCCGAGGTGTGCCCCCCTCACGGACGGCACCGCCGCCGACACCTAGAGGGGGGGGAAACGGACGCGTCGGGTCTACATGGAGGGGATCTTGCTGTGGGTTTGGCCCGGATGTTGCTCCAAAGCGTTCCTATGGGCTGACCTAACACAACCCGGTGGATAGGTCCACTGCTCAAAGCCCGTCCGTGCAAAGTCAAAGGGCTAGATCCCATGGTCAAACGCTATAGGGTTAGATGGGACGGGGGCCCTGGGGGGTAGCAATGCCACCCGAGCGTCGCACCGGGCCCTCATACATGC
>NW_025298309.1:0-952 GCF_018294505.1 Triticum aestivum | reverse complement strand
GGGGGGGCACATCCCGGAGACGCGTGCCGGCGTTTGCACCCGCCACAGGTCGTTTGCACCTGCCACAACACTTCCAGACTTGTGAGAGGCCGCCTACGCAAGATTTGGCGGCATGCTAGCCCCCGGAGCCGCCGGCCACAGTTGTAGACACGCGAAGAGCAATCCGCGTAGAGGGAATTGTTCAGATACTTCTCCATCACGAACAATTATGAAAAATTACCATCAGTCCTACAGCACATCTGCCCACGTCGTGTAAAAAACTCATGATTTTATCGCGCTCCGAGTATTTAATAATATTCACGCCGCATCGTTACCGCAGAACGTCTACTACCGTGTCATCGCCGTCCGTGAGGGGGGGGGGCCCAACCCGGAGACGCGTGCGGCCTCTTCGGACATGCCACCACACCACCCTGCATGTATGAGGTCCCGGTGCGACGCTCCGGTGGCATTGCTACCCCTCCCCCAGGGCCCCCGTCCCGCCTAACCCTATAGCGTTTGACCACGGGATCTAGCCCTTTGACTTTGCACGGAAGGGCTTTGAGCAGTGGACCTCTCCACCCGGTTGTGTTAGGTCAGCCCATAGGAACACTTTCGAGCAACAACCGGGCCAGACCCACAGCAACATCCCCTCCGTGTAGACCCGACGCGTCCGTTTCCCCCCTCCAGATGCCGGCGGCGGCGCCGTCCGTGACGGGGCGCACACCCCGGAGACGCGTGCCGGGCATTTGCTCCCGCCACAGGGCGTATGCAGCCGCCACAACACTTCCAGACTTGTGAGAGGCCGCCTACACAAGATTTGGCGGCATGCTAGCCCCCGGAGGCCGCCGGCCACAGTCGTAGACACGCGAAGAGCAATCCGCGTAGACGGAATTGTTCAGTTAATTCTCCATCACGAACAATTATGAAAAATTCCCATCAGTCCTACAGCATATGTGCCCACGTCGTGTAAAAA
>NW_025298308.1:0-953 GCF_018294505.1 Triticum aestivum | reverse complement strand
AATAAACCCCTGTTAACCCCCTAAGTCACTGACTAATGGGACCCCCTGGTCAGGTTTGACCCGGGGCAGCCCTGTTGACTTGCTGACGCAAGCATGACGCAGTGCTGATGTCATAACTCATTTTCTGGATTTAATTTAATTCTGGAATTCCAGAAAATGCCTAAAACTTCTAAAATTCATAGAAAATTAACCGTAACTCCAAATTAAATAAATTATATATGAAAAGTTATCAGAAAAATTCAAGGAATCCATCTGTACCATTTTCATGCATGTTAGAACAACTTATCACTACTGTTTAGGGCATATGAAGTGAATGGCATTTGAAAATCACATATGGAGTTTGAATTTGAATCTTGTATTCAAACCAACTTCATTTAATCCGTTGCTAGTTGCATTAGCCCAAAACACATTCATTTTGCCATGTCATGATCATGCATCATATTGTGCATTGCATTGATTGTTTTCTTCTTGTTGCCGGTATCTGTTCCCTCCCGGTAGACGATGTCCGACGTTGTGATCGTTGACACTGATGAAGACTCAATGTTATCTTCAGAAGTGCCAGGCAAGCAAAACCCCCTTGTCCATTCCGATACAATCCTACTCTCTCGCTCCTGCTCTCTTTTACTGCATTAGGACAACAACGACATATTTGTTACTTGCTGCGGTAGCTGAACCCCTTTATCCTCTGCATGACCTGTCATTCCACAGTAATTAGATGAAACCCACTAGCATGAGTAGGAGTTGTTTGAGCCCTGATGTGCCTACTCATTCATGCTTGTTTGTCATGCCTGCTACTGCTTAGAGTTGAGTCAGGTCTGATTCATCGGGGATGAATCAGAGGTGTGTGAACATGTCCTACTGTGTGTGAGCTAAGTGTGTGAACACGATTTGGTAAAGGTAGCGGTGAGAGGCCATGTAGGAGTACATGGTGGGTTGTCTCATTGCAGCCGTCC
>NW_025298307.1:0-953 GCF_018294505.1 Triticum aestivum | reverse complement strand
TGGATTGAGCGGGTAATGCCGGTGATGTTGCGTGGCTTCATCCCTGAGGATGAATGGCTAGTACTGGCAGAACTCAGCTATTTCTTCCGTGTTCTTTGTGCGAAAGAACTATCGCCTGGCGTGCTAGAAGAAATGGAAGAGTTGGCGCCGGAGTTGATCTGCAAGTTAGAGAAGATCTTTCCACCGGGCTTCTTTAATCCAATGCAACATTTGATTTTGCATCTCCCGACCGAGGCAAGATTGGGGGGGCCCGTGCAAAATCGTTGGTGCTACCCAACTGAGAGGATGCAGAAGACACTTCGACAAAAATGTAAAAATAAACGTAGAATTGAAGCATCGATGGCTGAGGCATTCATCACTGAGGAGGCGGCAAACTTCGTGATAGCACACTACGAAGCCAAAAATCATCATTTGCATAATCCGAAGCCTCGGTACAATGCTGACGACCCTAAAAAGGGTGGATCCAACCTCAGCCTACTCAAAGGGAATCTCGCACCAGCCAGTGTTTCAAATCCAGTATCTTTGGATAACGAACAATGGCGGACCATTTCGTTGTATATCTTCAACAACCTGATAGAAGTGCGGCCGTACATCGAGTAAGTTCTCGGTACATAGTTTCGCAACTTCTATTTCCTTTGAACTGCTCTTATTCCTGGATATTTCATACAGTCGATACGTCGCCTTATTCTCGTATGGAGCGGTGATCCAAAAGGATTCTGTCGAAGAGTATGAGCTTCTCGCAAAGCAAGGAGGCGGCTATCCCGGTTTCATCTCTTGGTTCAAACAAACGGTAATTTCTATTAGACTTGTAGGCTAATTTGTAGGCGGCTATCCCGGTTTCATTCGCTAATTTGTGCGTAATGCAACAATCCTTTCATATTAAACTTGTAGGCTAATTCAGAGTCTATGGACGCCGAATTGAGACAAGTCGCTAATGGTTTTGACTATAAGGT
>NW_025298306.1:0-953 GCF_018294505.1 Triticum aestivum | reverse complement strand
CGGTTCGTGGCACCAACCGGGACCAAAGGCCTTTAGTCCCGGTTGGTGCCACGAACCGGGACCAAATAGTTCCCTATATATACCCCATCGCCACAGCAGAGCACTCCACGGTGCTCTGTTTTTTCTGGCCGACGAGGGGAGGGCATTTGGGTGCTCTAGCTCACCTCCTATGCACATGAGGTGTTCGATGAAATGTCTGAGCCACACTAGTTAATCTTTCTCCTCTCGAAACTCGACCTCCGAGCTCCATTTTCCCCGAGATTTGTCTAGGTTTAGCGGTCCATCACGTCCCATCCCCGTCTTCACCGCCGTCGATCGCCCGCGCCGATCTCGTCGCCAGCACCACCGTGGTGAGCCTCTTGTTCTTATCTTCTTTCTGAAAGGAAAAAATTCTTACTTTAGATAGTTACTTGTCTAATTTTGTTACTTTTATTATTCCTTCTTATTACATAGTGCGATGGTTTTGGTATCCGCCCCGTCGGCCCTCGTCCTGTCTATGATTCGGATGTGGTATATATTATCTTTTTATAACTATTTGGTTCATTTATTGTTTATGACAAATATACCGACCAACGTGACATAGATTTTATTTATCTAGGAGGTGGTTGAACCGGAAATTCTAACCGACCCTATTGTCGAGAGGTTAAATTTAGTTGAAGAAGAAAACAATTACTTGAAGGAAAAAATAAAAAAAATTGAGGAGGAGAAGATGATATTGGAGTTGCATGTTGCGGATGTCGTCGATGATCACAAGATCAAGATGGATGCAATGCGCTTGAAGATTAGAAAGATTAGAAAATATGCCATTCATACCGAGGCTTGGTATCATTATGCCGTTGGATCAATTGTTACCTTGGTTGCGATTATGATCGCATTTGTTTTCGCATTGAAATGTTTTACATAGTTTCAATGTATGGTTTAATTAATTAGATGCTCTGGAGAGCTATATATAT
>NW_025298305.1:0-953 GCF_018294505.1 Triticum aestivum | reverse complement strand
GCACTTCGTGTACAAACTGGGCAATCTCTTTCGGAGTATCAGGGTTTCGGATAAGAACTCATCTGTTACACGAGCACTTCATTTTTTAAACTTATTTGAACTCCAGACTTTTTTTGCGTTCCGTATGCACCATTCAAAGCGAGGTCATCAATTTTCAACATGTTCTGACCTCATTTGCTATTTTTCAGTCATTTACCTGTTTGTTTAAAGAACTAAATGAACGTGAAATTGAAAATCACTACAAAATGAACTCTGAAAAGGTTGAAACTTGGCATGGTATCATCATTTCACCCACATGGCATGTGAAAAAGAGTAGAGAGGGTTACGGCAAAAACTGGACGATCTTCGTGTACAAACTGGGCAATCTCTTTCGGAGTATTAGGGTTTCGGACGAGAACTCATCTGATACACGGGCACTTCATTTTTTTAAACTTATTTGAACTCCAGACTTTTTTGCGTTCCTATGCACCAATCAAAGCGACGTCATAAAATTTCAACACTTTCTAACATCATTTGCTATTTTCAGTCATTTACCGATTTGTTTAGAGAGCTAAATGACCGTGAAATTGAAAATCACTACAAATTGAACTCTGAAAATGTTGAAACTTGGCATGGTATCATCATTTCACCCACATGGCATGTGAAAAAGAGTAGAGAGGGTTACGGCAAAAACGGGAGGCACTTCATGTACAAACTGGGCAATCTCTTTCGGAGTATCAGGGTTTAGGACGAGAACTCATCTGTTACACGGGCACTTCAGTTTTTTAAACTTATTTGAACTCCAGACTTTTTTTGCGTTCCGTATGCACCATTCAAAGCGAGGTCATCAATTTTCAACACGTTCTGACATGATTTGCTATTTTTCAGTCATTTACCTATTTGTTTAGAGAGCTAAATGACCGTTAAATTGAAAATCACTACAAACTGAACTCTGAAAAGGTTGAAACTTGGCA
>NW_025298304.1:0-953 GCF_018294505.1 Triticum aestivum | reverse complement strand
GTGGCCTTGTATGTAATTCACGGACCACCGTCCTAGTGATCTATTCTGGTAACAGACGCAATACTCAATCTCGTTGCTCCGGACCCCTTTCGCGTGTTGCTTCAGGCATCGAACGATTGCCTATCCATTTGAAACTTCTCATGGTACCTTCGTACCTTACTCTTGATGTATTTTATATGTTCAACTCGAGAGATAATCTTATGCTCATTCAAAGGTTAAACCCAGATGGTTTCCCTCATAAACATTTTGTCGTAGCTGAGCTGCCCCTTACCTATTCGTAAGTACGTTGGAGTGCCCCAAGAAAAGGACGACTTCACCATAATGACCTGAAGCAGAGAATTGAAGACATCAACGAAAGGGATTAACTTCTTCGAGAAGATCCGTTAGAATATCGTAACCAGAACTTTCCCCCTTACTCCCCTCCTAAATCTCGGGACGAGATTTCTTGTAGTGGAGGAGAATTGTGACGCCCGGATAATTAAGCTACAGTGATTCCCCGCTAATGATGCCACGTCACCACGGTTACTGTGATAAACTCTCGATAGTTCAGAACCGAAACAAATTCAAAATTTAAATAAAAGAAAACAATAAAAGTTTTCAAAAATTAAAACAAAAATGTTCGGTGGTTGCCAAATATTACAAAGATAATTATGGTGTAAGGTTCACAATTTTATAAAATGCCTAAGTGATTATAGATAAATAAAAACAGAAAAGAAAATAAATAAAAAGAAAACAGAAAACAATACAAAAAAGAAAAGAAAAGGAAGAGAAACCCCCCCTGGACCCTGGCCCAACTGGGCCGATCCCAGGCCCAGTCGGCCACCCCCATAACCCCCACGCCCCGAAACCCTAACCCCAGATCCCCCACTACCCACTCCCCCCGATTCCCCACATTCTCCCTCATCTCTCCCTCTCGCCCGATCCAATCGGGATCGAGCGCCCATCGCCGCCGC
>NW_025298303.1:0-953 GCF_018294505.1 Triticum aestivum | reverse complement strand
CTTCAATGTTTTTTAAACTTATTAGAACTCCAGCCTATTTTTGCATCCAGTATGCATCATTCAAAGCGAGGTCATCAATTTCCAACACGTTCTAACATCATTTGCTGTTTTTCAGTCATTTACCGATTTGTTTAGAGAGCTAAATGACAGTGAAATTGAAAATCACTACAAAATGAACTCTGAACATGTTGGAACTTGGCATGGTATCATCATTTCGCCCGCATAGCATGTGCAAAAGAGTAGAGAGGGTCACGGCAAAAACTGGACGCACCTCGTGTACAAGCTGGACAATCTCTTTCGGAGTATCAGGGTTTCAGACGAGAACTCATCTGTTACACGGGCACTTCAATGTTTTTTAAACTTATTTGAACTCCAGCCTATTTTTGCATTCAGTATGCATCATTCAAAGCGAGGTCATCAATTTCCAACACGTTCTGACATCATTTGCTGTTTTTCAGTCATTTACCGATTTGTTTAGAGAGCTAAATGACGGTGAAATTGAATATCACTACAAAATGAACTCTGAAAATGTTGGAACTTGGCATGGTATCATCATTTCGCCCGCATAGCATGTGCAAAAGAGTGGAGAGGGTCACGCCGAAAACTGGACGGTGAAATTGAAAATCACTAAAAAATGAACTCTGAAAATGTTGGAACTTGGCATGGTATCATCATTTCGCCCGCATAGCATGTGCAAAAGAGTAGAGAGGGTCACGGCGAAAACTGGACGCAGCTCGTGTACAAACTAGACAATCTCTTTCGGAGTATCAGGGTTTCGGACGAGAACTCATCTGTTACACGGGCACTTCAATGTTTTTTAAACTTATTTGAACTCCAGCCTATTTTTGCATTCAGTATGCATCATTCAAAGTGACGTCATCAATTTCCAACACGTTCTGACATCATTTGCTGTTTTTCAGTCATTTACCGATTTGTTTAGAGAGCTAAATGAC
>NW_025298302.1:0-953 GCF_018294505.1 Triticum aestivum | reverse complement strand
CTATTGCTTTCTTCATGACTTATACATGTTCCTATGACTATGAGATTATGCAACTCCCGTTTACCGGAGGAACACTTTGGGTACTACCAAACGTCACAACGTAACTGGGTGATTATAAAGGAGTACTACAGGTGTCTCCAATGGTCGATGTTGGGTTGGCGTATTTCGAGATTAGGATTTGTCACTCCGATTGTCGGAGAGGTATCTCTGGGCCCTCTCGGTAATACACATCACATAAGCCTTGCAAGCATTACAACTAATATGTTAGTTGTGAGATGATGTATTACGGAACGAGTAAAGAGACTTGCCGGTAACGAGATTGAACTAGGTATTGAATACCGACGATCGAATCTCGGGCAAGTAACATACCGATGACAAAGGGAACAACGTATGTTGTTATGCGGTCTGACCGATAAAGATCTTCGTAGAATATGTAGGAGCCAATATGGGCATCCAGGTCCCGCTATTGGTTATTGACCAGAGACGTGTCTCGGTCATGTCTACATTGTTCTCGAACCCGTAGGGTCCGCACGCTTAAGGTTACGATGACAGTTAGTTTATGCATTTTGATGTACCGAAGGTTCTTCGGAGTCCCGGATGTGATCACGGACATGACGAGGAGTCTCGAAATGGTCGAGACGTAAAGATTGATATATTGGAAGCCTATATTTGGATATCGGAAGTGTTCCGGGTGAAATCGGGATTTTACCGGAATACCGGGAGGGTTACCGGAACCCCCCGGGAGCTATTTGGGCCATAGTGGGCCTTAGTGGAAAAGAGAAGGGGCTGCCCTAGTTGGGCTGCGCGCCCCCCTTCCCCTAGTCCTATTAGGACTAGGAGAGGTGGCCGGCCCCCTCCTCCTCTTTTCCCCTCCGAGGAATCCTAGTTGGACTAGGATTGGAGGGGGAATCCTACTCCCAGAGGGAGTAGGACTCTCCTGCGCCTCCCCCCCC
>NW_025298301.1:0-953 GCF_018294505.1 Triticum aestivum | reverse complement strand
CTTTGTGTTCTACTCGTGCATAGTAACTACGCATAGGCCTGGCTCATGATGCCACTGTTGGGAATCGTAGCATAATTTAAAATTTTCCTACGCTCACCAAGATGCATCTATGGAGTCTACTAGCAACGAGGGGAAAGGAGTGGATCTACATACCCTTGTAGATCGCGAGCGGAAGCGTTCCAATGAACGTGGATGACGGAGTCGTACTCGCCGTGATCCAAATCACCGATGACCGAGTGCCGAACGGACGGCACCTCCGCGTTCAACACACGTACGGTGCAGCGACGTCTCCTCCTTTCTTGATCCAGCAAGGGGGAGGAGAGGTTGATGGAGATCCAACAGCACGACGGCGTGGTGGTGGATGTAGCGGCTCTCCGGCAGGCCTTCGCCGAGCTTCTGCGCGCGAGAGAGAGGTGTTGCAGGGGAGGAGGGAGGCGCCAAAGGCTGTGGTGTGCTGCCCTCCCTCCCCCCCTTTATATAGGCCCCCAAGGGGGGTGCGCAGCCCTTGGAGATGGGATCTCCAAGGGGGGGCGGCGGCCAAGGGGGAAGGGGTTGCCTTGCCCCCCAAGGCAAGGGGAAACTCCCCCCCCTAGGGTTCCCAACCCTAGGCGCATGGGGGGAGGCCCAAAGTGGCGCCCCAGCCCATTAGGGGCTGGTTCCCCTCCACTTTCAGCCCACGGGGCCCTCCGGGACAGGTGGCCCCACCCGGTGGACCCCCGGGACCCTTCCGGTGGTCCCGGTACAATACCGATAACCCCCGAAACTTTCCCGGTGGCCAAAACTGGACTTCCTATATATAATTCTTCACCTCCGGACCATTCCGGAACCTCTCGTGACGTCCGGGATCTCATCCGGGACTCCGAACAACTTTCGGGTTTCCGCATACATATATCTCTACAACCCTAGCGTCACCGGACCTTAAGTGTGTAGACCCTACGGGTTCGGGAGACATG
>NW_025298300.1:0-953 GCF_018294505.1 Triticum aestivum | reverse complement strand
ATTTCATACGGAAACTCGTCTGTTACAAAGGGATTTCATTATTTAAACCTTATTTGAACTCCTGACTTTTTGTGTGTTTAAAATGCACCATTCAAAGCCACATCATCATTTTTCAATCCTTTCTGCCTTCATTTGTTATTTCTCATGCATTTACTAATTATTTTGAGCTATAAGACCCTAAAATTGAAAAGCGTTTCAAATGAACTCTGAAAAGGTTGAAAGTTGGCATGATATCATCATTTCATCCACATAGCATGTGCAAGAAAGTTGAGAGGGTTACGGCAAAAACTGGATGCACTTCATGTACAAAACGGACAATCTCTTTCAAAGTATCAGGATTTCATACGGAAACTCGTCTGTTACAATGGGATTTCATTTTTTAAACCTTATTTGAACTCCTGACTTTTTGTGTGTTCAAAATGCACCATTCAAAGCCACATCACCATTTTTCAATCCTTTCTGACTTCATTTGTTATTTCTCATGCATTTACTAATTATTTTGAGCTATAAGACCCTAAAATTGAAAAGCATTTCAAATGAACTCTGAAAAGGTTGAAAGTTGGCATGATATCATCATTTCATGCACATAGCATGTGCAAGAAAGTTGAGAGGGTTACGGCAAAAACTGGATGCACTTCGTGTACAAAACGGACAATCTCTTTCAAAGTATCAGGATTTCATACGGAAACTCGTCTGTTACAAAGGGATTTCATTTTTTAAACCTTATTTGAACTCCTGACTTTTTGTGTGTTTAAAATGCACCATTCAAAGCCACATCATCATTTTTCAATCCTTTCTGCCTTCATTTGTTATTTCTCATGCATTTACTAATTATTTTGAGCTATAAGACCCTAAAATTGAAAAGTGTTTCAAATGAACTCTGAAAAGGTTGAAAGTTGGCATGATATCATCATTTCATCCACATAGCATGTGCAAGAAAGTTGAGAGGGTTA
>NW_025298299.1:0-953 GCF_018294505.1 Triticum aestivum | reverse complement strand
CATCACAATTCATCATTCATCACAACTTCTGGCCATATCACATCACATGATCAATCGCTGCAAAAACAAGTTAGACGTCCTCTAATTGTTGTTGCATCTTTTACGTGGCTGCAATTGGGTTCTAGCAAGAACGTTTTCTTACCTACGAATCACCACAACGTGATTTTGTCAACTTCTATTTACCCTTCATAAGGGCCCTGTTCATCGATTCCGCTCCAACTAAAGTGGGAGAGACAGACACCCGCCAGCCACCTTATGCAACTAGTGCATGTCAGTCGGTGGAACCGGTCTCACGTAAGCGTACGTGTAAGGTTGGTCCGGGCCGCTTCATCCCACAATACCGTTGAGCAAGACAAGACTAGTAGAGGCAAGTAAGATGACAAAATCCACGCCCACAACAAAATTGTGTTCTACTCGTGCAAAGAGAACTACGCATAGACCTAGCTCATGATGCCACTGTTGGGGAACGTTGCAGAAAATTAAAAAATTTCCTACGGTTTCACCAAGATCCATCTATGAGTTCATCTAAGCAACGAGTCAAGGGAGAGAGTTTGCATCTACATACCACTTGTAGATCGCGTGCGGAAGCTTGCAAGGTGATGATGTAGTCGTACTCGACGTGATTCGAATCACCGATGACCAAGTGCTGAACGGAAAGCACCTCCGCGTTCAACACACGTACGGGACGGGAGACGTCTCCTCCTTCTTGATCCAGCAAGGGGGAAGGAGAGGTTGAGGAAGACAGCTCCACCGGCAGCACGACGGCGTGGTGATGGTGGAGAGGCAGTACTCCGACAGGGCTTCGCCAAGCACACAACGGAGGAGGAGAGGTGTTGGCGAGGGGAGGGCTGCGCCTTGGAGGATGGTCGTGCGGCTGCCCTCCCCTCACCCCTCTATTTATAGGGGGAAGGGAGAAGGGGGCCGGCCCCCTAGAACCCATCTAGGGGGGGGGT
>NW_025298298.1:0-953 GCF_018294505.1 Triticum aestivum | reverse complement strand
TTTTTGCTACCATATTATAAGCCTTCCCAGCTCCACATACATCTACGTCGTGTGTTTGACTCTCCCTGGTAATCGCTCTATCCAAGCTTTGAGAGTTTTTGACTACAACGGTTGCCGATCACCGCCTGCTGCTGGGTAAGAACTGGTAAGAATTTGAGATTTGCTTGACGGATTTGTGACACCCACCACCACCACTTGTTCGTAGTCTGTAGGATCATATTCTTGTGTGTTTCTATTGCTGTTAACCATGCCAGGATCACAAGCCGACGAGATTGACTGGGAGAACTTATCGAACAAGGAGCTTCATGATAAGTTTCAGCACATGATGACTGAACAGGTGCAAGATGTGCTGAATAATTTTGAAGAGGCCATGGAGAAGATTACTGGCCTTGAGAAGACATTCGAAACAAAGCTCGATAACAGATTTAATGAATTGCTCGCGCGTCTTCCACCACCACCACCCGCTGCACCTAACGCACCTCTCCAACAACAACAACAACGACTACCTCCACGTCGCGAAATAGACCTTCGTCGAGCGAGCCGTGTTCCTCTTGCGTTTGGCCAAACTGTTGGTGCTGCTGTTGATACTTCTGTGGCTCCTGCTACTGCTGTTGCTGGTACCCAGGAGGATGATGAGTATGCAGGCGATTATGAGGATGAGGTTGATCAAAATCAGATCTACGAGCAGCCACCAGCACCACCACCAGCAGGTCGACCTCAGGTATATATTCGTAATGGTAGGCCTGCACCACCACCTCAGGTACGCGATGATGTCCATATTCCTAAACTGAAATTGAATATTCCACCATTTGAGGGTAGATATGTTCCTGATATATATCTTACTTGGGAGTTAGAAACTGAACAACGATTTACATGTTTACAATATCCTGAGGAGAGACGAGTTGCTGCTGCTGTTTGTGCTTTCACTAGTTTTGCATGTGTATGGTGGTCTG
>NW_025298297.1:0-953 GCF_018294505.1 Triticum aestivum | reverse complement strand
TGTATGACATGTATGGCTCCCTGAGCCTTAAATAAAGTACTTGTGTCGTAGAGTCATGTTGTGATGCTTCGTTGTATTTGCACATATCGAGCATATTGTGTGTATGATTGAAATGCTTGGTATGTGTGGGATCTGACTATCTAGTTGTTTATCTTTAGTAGCCTCTCTTACCGGGAAATGTCTCCTAGTGTTACCGCTGAGCCATGGTAGCTTGCTACTGCTCTGGAACACTTAGGCTGGCCGGCATGTGTCCTTCTTCGTTCCTGTGTCTGTCCCTTCGGGGAAATGTCACGCTTTGAGTACCGGAGTCCTGTTAGCCCGCTACAGCCCGGTTTACCAGAGTCCTGCTAGCCCAGTGCTACAGCCCGGACCCACTTGCTGATGACCGACACGTTCGAAGCTGGGTCATGGATGCCTGTCCCTGTAAGTCTGTGCCACTTTGGGTTTACGACTAGTCATGTCAGCCCGGGCTCTTTATCATATGGATGCTAGCGACACTATCGTATACGTGAGCCAAAAGGCGCAAACGGTCCCAGGAAAAAGGTAAGACGACACCCGTGGGGATACCGTGCGTGAGGCCGCAAAGTGATATGAGGTGTTACCAGCTAGATCGATGTGACATCGAGTCGGGGTCCTGACAGCGTTGGCATCAGAGCCGGACTGCCTGTAGGTTCTCCAAGCCAAACTGGTCGATGTTGAGTCTAGAAATTCTTTAGTTATATGTAGGGGAATTGTTTGTGGGATGGAACGTAAGGCTCTTTTTACTCCTTATACCTTGTGACTTTCTGATCTGAGTCAGTCCATTCTTCCACCGGGGGTTAAGGAATTAGGATCTGTTCTCTCTATCAGGTTCACGTGTTACTAATCAGTAGTACCTTATAAGTTTGATGGTTATCAGCCTAGCTCAGTTCTACTACCACATTATGTTGTTAGAATGGTTCCAGAACTTTGAT
>NW_025298296.1:0-953 GCF_018294505.1 Triticum aestivum | reverse complement strand
GTCATATATGCAAAAATCAAGGGAAGTAAAAATGGATGACATATACATATACAACATGTACACCTTGTCTCTTTTGTTAGCCACATTTCAGATTAAGCAACGCCGAGGACGGCTTTATTTTCAAGAAGGGGAGGATGATGAGGACATGACTACCTTGGATATGACCAAAAATATTGCATATATGCATATTTGTCAGGTGATTTCTAGTGCAAACTATTCAATAATCTATTTGTGTTATCCAGAACAAAAATACTTCACACACTTTTGTGTTTTGTCTAATTGCAGGTGTATGGGACATTTGTACAATCCACATATGAAGATAAGGAAGAAAGAGATGTTTATTTGCTGTCCAAAAAGTTCTCTCACGTCACTTTTGGCCCAAGAGAAGATAGAGTCCAAGTCTCTCACGTTCTGGATTCAGATTCGGACTGCACATACATACCTGACTCAAAACGCACACAAGTTTTTTCATACGGACTCCGAATTGGGTGATTCTTTTTTTGTTGGAAACTAGATTTCGTGCACTTTCCAACCCAAGTGGAATCACCTTCAAATTTGATAGAGGCAAAGGTGTCCCGTCTTTCGATGAGATGATGGATATCGCTTTGGTGGAAGTCGACTTTGACGATCCGACTACGAACGTGCGAGGACGTCGCGCCTTAGCAATCGCTAAACCAACTCCGAGAGGTTATTGACCACGCCGGAGCACGATCAACCTGACCACGAGGGTCTGTTTCCTGCGAGCAAACGAAGAACAAGCAAGAAACTGAGATTGCAATCTGGATATTGCGAATATAAGATGAAAGCTTTATTGATCAAGGTGGGGTTCTGTGACGCCTTTGTCTGGTCGTTGAACACAAACGAAGTACGCGAAGTTGCAGCTATGGCGAACTTTTAATCTAAACAAAACCCAAAGTCTAAACGATGCCCTAAGGGCTGTATATATGGAGGAA
>NW_025298295.1:0-953 GCF_018294505.1 Triticum aestivum | reverse complement strand
GATCAGAATGTATAACAAATTCTTTGGGCCATAAATAATGTTGCCATGTTTCTAAAGTCCGAACAAGAGCATATAATTCTTTATCATAAGTAGAATAATTCAGACTAGGCCCACTCAATTTTTCAGAAAAGTATGCAACAGGTTTGCCATCTTGTAATAACACACCTCCTAATCCAATTCCACTAGCATCACATTCAAGCTCAAAAGTCTTATTAAAATCAGGAAGTTGGAGTAAAGGAGCATGTGTCAACTTATCTTTCAATACCGTGAAGGCTTCTTCCTGTGCGGTACCCCAAAGAAAAGGCACATCCTTCTTTGTAAGCTCGTTGAGAGGTGCAGCAATGGTGCTGAAATCTCTCACAAAACGCCTATAGAATCCAGCGAGGCCAAGAAAACTCCTCACTTGTGTGACCGTTTTGGGCTGCGGCCAACTCTCAATAGCTTCAATTTTGGCTTTGTCAACTTCAATTCCCTGTGGAGTAACAACATAGCCAAGAAAAGATACTCGGTCGGTGCAAAAGGTGCACTTCCCAAGGTTACCAAACAAATGTGCATCACGTAGAGCAATAAAAACAACACGTAAATGTTCCAAATGTTCTTCCAAAGATCTGCTATAAATCAATATGTCATCAAAGTAAACTACCACAAATCGTCCAATGAAAGCACGTAAAACTTCGTTCATTAATCTCATGAAAGTACTAGGTGCATTAGTTAACCCAAAAGGCATGACTAACCACTCATATAATCCAAACTTAGTTTTAAATGCTGTTTTCCATTCATCTCCCAATTTCATACGAATTTGATGGTAGCCACTACGCAAATCAACTTTGGAGAATATTGTAGAGCCACTCAATTCATCAAGCATATCATCTAGCCTAGGAATAGGATGACGATAACGAATAGTAATATTATTAATGCCTCTACAATCAACACACATACGTGATGTACCATCC
>NW_025298294.1:0-953 GCF_018294505.1 Triticum aestivum | reverse complement strand
CATCCACATAGCATGTGCAAGAAAGTTGAGAAGGTTACGGCAAAAACTGGATGCACTTCGTGTACAAAACGGACAATCTCTTTCAAAGGATTTCATACGGAAACTCGTCTGTTACAAAGGGATTTCATTTTTTAAAACTTATTTGAACTCCTGACTTTTGTGTGTTCAAAATGCACCATTCAAAGCCACATCATCATTTTTCAATACTTTCTGACTTCATTTGTTATTTTTCATGCATTTACTAATTATTTTGAGCTATAAGACTCTAAAATTGAAAAGCATTTCAAATGAACTCTGAAAAGGTTGAAAGTTGGCATGGTATCATAAATTCATCCACATAGCATGTTTGAGAATGTTGAGAGGGCTACGGCACAAACTGGATGCACTTCGTGTACAAAATAGACAATCTCTTTCAAAGTATCAGGATTTGATACGGAAACTCGTCTGTTAAGGGATTTCATTTTTTAAAACTTATTTGAACTCCTGACTTTTTGTGTGTTCAAAATGCACCATTTGAAGCCACATCATCATTTTTCAATCCTTTCTGACTTCATTTGTTAATTTCATGCATTTACTAACTATTTTGAGCTATAAGACCCTAAAATTGAAAAGCATTTCAAATGAACTCTGAAAAGGTTGAAAGTTTGCATGGTATCACCATTTCATCCACATAGCATGTTCAAGAAAGTTGAGAGGGTTACGGCAAAAACTGGATGCACTTCGTGTACAAAACGGACAATCTCTTTCAAAGTATCAGGATTTCATACGGAAACTCGTCTGTTACAAAGGGATTTCATTTTTTTAGAACTTATTTGAACTCCTGACTTTTTGTGTGTTCAAAATGCACCATTCAAAGCCACATCATCATTTTTCAATCCATTCTGACTTCATTTCTTATTTTTCATGCTTTTACTATATATTTTGAGCTATAAGACCATAAAATTGAAAAGCAT
>NW_025298293.1:0-953 GCF_018294505.1 Triticum aestivum | reverse complement strand
CGAACTAACTTTTCTGCAGGCCGACCTTCATCATGGACACCACGTGCATCTTCTACTTCAACTGCACCAGCACCTCCATCCGGTGCCACCTCCAGCCGTGATACAAGAAAACAGGCACAACCACCATTATCTGCCAAGAGCGCACCTGCGGGGCCTGCACAGCGTTCTTCTTCTTCCATGGCATCAACAGGGCACACAAGTGATATTATTTGTCGTCGTTGTAAGGGAGGAGGTCATTATGCGAGAGAATGCAAATCTCCGCGTGTGATGATTGCTACCGCGGATGGTGGATATGAGTCTGCTAGTGACTATGATGAGGAGACTTTGGCTCTTATTACACGTGAAGAACATGGTGGAGATGATTCTGATCATGAGACGCAATACATGGCTCCTGAAGACGCTGACAGGTATGAATGTTTAGTTGCTCAACGTGTTTTGAGTGTGCAGGTCACACAAGCTGAGGAAAATCAGAGGCACAATTTGTTCCATACCAAGGGAGTTGTGAAGGAACATTCTGTGCGCGTCATCATGGACGGAGGGAGCTGCAACAACTTGGCTAGCATGGAGATGGTGGAGAAGCTTTCTCTCACCACAAGACCACATCCACATCCTTACTACATCCAATGGTTCAACAACAGCGGCAAGGTTAAGGTAACACGTACTGTTCGTGTGCATTTTAGTATCTCTACATATGCTGATTATGTTGATTGTGATGTGGTACCTATGCAAGCATGTTCCTTATTACTTGGTAGACCATGGCAATTTGATAAAAATTCTGTACACCATGGTAGAAACAATCACTATACTCTTGTTCATAAGGATAAAAATATTACTTTGCTTCCTATGACTCCTGATTCCATTTTGAAAGATGATATTAATAGAGCTAATAAAGCACAACAGGAGAAGAATAAGAGTGAAAATCAGATTGTGGCAAAAGAATTTGAGCAACAAAT
>NW_025298292.1:0-953 GCF_018294505.1 Triticum aestivum | reverse complement strand
TGACATCATAAGGCGGACGGCAAAGACCAAAGGCTCTTTGCCGTCTGCGGCGGACGGCAAAGGTCTGCCGTTAGCCACTTAACGGACTGACAGCGCAAATATTGCCGTCCGCCCTCTTTGCCGTCCGCCGCGGACGGCAAAGAGCCTTTGCCGTCCGCCGCCAGGAAGCAGACGGCAAAGAAGCTGTTTACCGTAGCCTTCTTTGCCGGAGCCTTTTGCCGTCCGCGGCTGACGGCAAAGGTCTTTGCCGTCCGCCTTTCGAGCCTTTGCCGTCCGCCATGGCAGACGGCAAAGTAGCTGTTTCCTGTAGTGAAATGATGTCAGAACGTGTTGGAAATTGATGACGTCGCTTTGAATGATGCATACTGAACGCAAAAATAGGCTGGATTTCAAATAAGTTTAAAAAACATTGAAGTGCCCATGTAACAGATGAGGTCTCGTCCGAAACCCTGATACTCCGAAAGAGATTGTCCAGTTTGTACACGAGGTGCGTCCAGTTTTCGCCGTGACCCTCTCTACTCTTTTGCACATGCTATGTGGGCGAAATGACGATACCATGCCAAGTTCCAACATTTTCAGAGTTCATTTTGTAGTGATTTTCACTTTCACCGTCATTTAGCTCCCTAAACAAATCGGTAAATGACTGAAAAACAACAAATGATGTCAGAACATGTTGGAAATTGATGACGTCGCTTTGAATGATGCATACTGAACGAAAAATAGGCTGGAGTTCAAATAAGTTTAAAAAACATTGAAGTACCCGTGTAACAGATGAGTTCTCGTCCGAGACCCTGATACTCCGAAAGAGATTGTCTAGTTTGTACACGAGGTGCGTCCAGTTTTCGCAGTGACCCTCTCTACTCTTTTGCACATGCTATGCGGGCGAAATGACGATACCATGCAAAGTTCCAACATTTTCAGAGTTCATTTTGTAGTGATTTTCAATTTCACCG
>NW_025298291.1:0-953 GCF_018294505.1 Triticum aestivum | reverse complement strand
TCCGTTGAGATGACACCGTATGAATTATGGTTTAGAGAAACCTAAGTTGTCGTTTCTTAAAGGTTTGGGGCTGCGACGCTTATGTGAAAAAGTTTCAGGATTAAGCTCGAACCCAAAGCGGATAAAATGCATCTTCATAGGACACCCAAAACAGTTGGGTATACCTCCTAATTCAGATCCGAAAGCAATATGGATTGTTTCTTGAATCGGGTCCTTTCTCGAGGAAAGGTTTCTCTCGAAAGAGTTGAGTGGGAGGATGGTGGAGACTTGATGAGGTTATTGAACCGTCTCTTCAACTAGTGTCTGGCAGGGCACAGGAAGTTGTTCCTGTGGCACCTACACCAATTGAAGTGGAAGCTTATGATATTGATCATGAAACTTCGGATCAAGTCACTACCAAACCTCGTAGGACGACAAGGACACGTACTACTTCGGAGTGGTAAGGTGATCCTGTCTTGAAGGTCATGTTGCTAGACAACAATGAACCTATGAGCTATGGAGAAGCGATGGTGGGCCTGAATTCCGACAAATGGTTAGAAGCCATGAAATCCGAGATAGTATCCATATATCAGAACAAAGCATGGACTTTGATGGACTTGCCCGATGATCGGCAATCCATTGAGATAAATGGATCTTTTAAGAAGAAGACGGACATGGATGGTAATGTCACCATCTATGAAGCTCGACTTGTGGCGAAGTGTTTTCCGACAAGTTCAAGGAGTTGACTACGATGAGATTTTCTCACTCGTAGCGATGCTTAAAGTCCGTCGGAATCATGTTAGCATTAGCTGCATTTATGAAATCTGGCAGATGGATGTCAAGACAAGTTTCCTTACTAGTTTTCGTAAGGAAAGGTTGTATGCAATACAATCAGAAAAGTTTTGTCGATCCTAAGGATGCTAAAAGGTATGCTAGCTCCAGCGATCCTTCTAAGGACTGGAGTAAGCATCTCG
>NW_025298290.1:0-953 GCF_018294505.1 Triticum aestivum | reverse complement strand
TCTTCGAACATCTCATATGCTCCGTGATGCTCAAAATGCTTTTGGAGCCCCGGTTCTAAGCTGTAAAGCATGCCGCACTGAACGAGGGAGTAATCATCAGCGCGAGACTGCCAAGCATTCATAATGTCTTGGTTCTCTGGGACGGGAGCGTCACCTAGCGGTCCTTCTAGGACATATTGTTTCCTGGCAGCTATGAGGATGATCCTCAGGTTCCGGACCCAGTCCGTATAGTTGCTGCCATCATCTTTCAGCTTGGTTTTCTCTAGGAACGCGTTGAAGTTCATGTTGACATTAGCGTTGGCCATTGATCTACAAGACATATTTGCAAAGGTTTTAGACTAAGTTCATGATAATAAAGTTCTAATCAAATTATGAACTCCCACTTAGATTAGACATCCCTTTAGTCATCTAAGTGTTACACGATCCGAGTCGACTAGCCCGTGTCCGATCATCACGTGAGACGGACTAGTTATCGTCGGTGAACATTTTCATGTTGATCGTATCTTCCATACGACTCGTGTTCGACCTTTCGGTCTCCGTGTTCCGAGGCCATGTCTGCACATGCTAGGCTCGTCAAGTTAACCCTAAGTGTTTTCGTTGTGTAAAACTGTCTTACACCCGTTGTATGTGAACGTAAGAATCCATCACACCCGATCATCACGTGGTGCTTAGAAGCGACGAACTGTAGCAACGGTGCACAGTTAGGGGAGAACACTTCTTGAAATTTTATAAGGGATCATCTTATTTACTACCGTCGTCCTAAGTAAACAAGATGCATAATACATAATAAACATCACATGCAATTATATAGTTGTGACATGATATGGCCAATATCATATAGCTCCATTGATCTTCATCTTCGGGGCTCCATGATCATCTTGTCACCGGCTTGACACCATGATCTCCATCATCATGATCTCCATCATCGTGTCTTCATGAAGTTGTCACGCCAA
>NW_025298289.1:0-953 GCF_018294505.1 Triticum aestivum | reverse complement strand
AACCATTCAACATCTTAGAGCCATCAAAGAACATGGTCCAATGCTCCGAGTGAACTTCAGTCGGCTGCTGCTGTTCAATCCACTCGGCGAGGAAATCTGCTATTGCCTGGGACTTAATGGCTTTCTTTGCCTCAAACTTGATATCAAGGGGAAGAAGTTCAATCGCCCATTTGGCCACTCGACCAGTTGCATCTCTGTTGTGCAAAATCTCTGATAGTGGAGCGTCGCTGACGACTGTGATGGAATGATCAGAGAAATAATGAGCAACCTTCTTTGTGGTCATGTATATTCCATACACAAGCTTCTGATAATGAGGATATCTCTGCTTGGATGGAGTCAAGACTTCAGACAAATAATACACTGGGCGCTGAACTTTGAGAGCTTTTCCTTCTTCTTCCCGCTCGACCGTAAGCACAGTACTGACGACTTGTCCTGTGGCTGCGATATAGAGCAACAGAGGCTCTTTGCTGATGGGAGCAGCAAGCACCGGCTGGGTGGAGAGCAGAGCTTTTAGCTCGGCAAACGCTGCGTCAGCTTCTGGAGTCCACTCGAACTTGTCTGCCTTCTTCATCAGTCGGTAAAGAGGCAATGCCTTTTCACCGAGTCGTGAGATGAATCGACTTAATGCGGCCAAGCATCCAGTAAGCTTCTGGACATCGTGCACTCGCACAGGGCGTTTCATTCAGAGAATAGTGCCGATCTTCTCTGGATTAGCGTCGATTCCCCGTTCGGAAACGAGAAAACCGAGTAACTTGCCACCAGGAACTCCAAATGTGCACTTTGATGGATTGAGCTTGATATCATACCTTCTGAGGTTGGCAAATGTTTCGGCGAGATCAGCGAGCAGGTCGGAACCTTTTCGTGACTTGACAACGATATCATCCATATATGCTTCCACATTCCGACTGATTTGAGTGAGTAGACACTTCTGAATCATTCGCATAAATGTGGCT
>NW_025298288.1:0-953 GCF_018294505.1 Triticum aestivum | reverse complement strand
TTATGTTTCCTAACCATGAACAATGAGTTGTTATTTGATTAACGAGGTCACATCATTAGTAGAATGATCTGATTGACATGACCCATTCCATTAGCTTAGCACCCGATCGTTTAGTATGTTGCTATTGCTTTCTTCATGACTTATACATGTTCCTATGACTATGAGATTATGCAACTCCCGTTTACCGGAGGAACACTTTGGGTACTACCAAACGTCACAACGTAACTGGGTGATTATAAAGGAGTACTACAGGTGTCTCCAATGGTCGATGTTGGGTTGGCGTATTTCGAGATTAGGATTTGTCACTCCGATTGTCGGAGAGGTATCTCTGGGCCCTCTCGGTAATACACATCACATAAGCCTTGCAAGCATTACAACTAATATGTTAGTTGTGAGATGATGTATTACGGAACGAGTAAAGAGACTTGCCGGTAACGAGATTGAACTAGGTATTGGATACCGACGATTGAATCTCGGGCAAGTAACATACCCTTGACAAAGGGAACAACGTATGTTGTTATGCGGTCTGACCGATAAAGATCTTCGTAGAATATGTAGGAGCCAATATGGGCATCCAGGTCCCGCTATTGGTTATTGACCGGAGACGTGTCTCGGTCATGTCTACATTGTTCTCGAACCCGTAGGGTCCGCACGCTTAAGGTTACGATGACAGTTATATTATGAGTTTATGCATTTTGATGTACCGAAGGTTGTTCGGAGTCCCGGATGTGATCACGGACATGACGAGGAGTCTCGAAATGATCGAGACATAAAGATTGATATATTGGAAGTCTATGTTTGGACATCGGAAATGTTCCGGGTGAAATCGGGATTTTACCGGGTTACCGGGAGGTTACCGGAACCCCCCGGGAGCCATATGGGCCATCATGGGCCTTAGTGGAAAGGAGAAAGGGGCAGCCCAAGGGGGCTGCACGCCTCCCCCCTTCCCCTAG
>NW_025298287.1:0-953 GCF_018294505.1 Triticum aestivum | reverse complement strand
GTGTTCAAAATGCACCATTCAAAGCCACATCATCATTTTTCAATCCTTTCTGACTTCATTTGTTATTTTTCATGCATTTACTAATTATTTTGAGCTATAAGACACTAAAATTGAAAAGCATTTCAAATGAACTCTGAAAAGGTTGAAAGTTGGCATGGTATCATCATTTCATCCACATAGAATGTGCAAGAAAGTTGAGAGGGTCCCGACAAATACTGGATGCACTTCGTGTACAAAACGGACAATCTCTTTCAAAGTATCAGGATTTCATACGGAAACTCGTCTGTTACAAAGGCATTTCATTTTTTAAAACTTATTTGAACTCCTGACTTTTTGTTTGTTCAGAATGCACCATTCAAAGCCACATCATGATTTTTTAATCTTTTCTGACTTCATTTGTTATTTTTCATACATTTACTAATTATTTTGAGCTATAAGACCCTAAAATTGAAAAGCATTTCAA
The DNA here is from genome assembly GCF_018294505.1 of Triticum aestivum. Classification (NCBI taxonomy): domain Eukaryota; kingdom Viridiplantae; phylum Streptophyta; class Magnoliopsida; order Poales; family Poaceae; genus Triticum; species Triticum aestivum. The sequence continues at coordinate 490 of NW_025298287.1, read as the reverse complement.
ATTAACTCTGAAAAGGTTGAAAGTTGGATGGTATCATCATTTCATCCACATAGCATGTGCAAGAAAGTTGAGAGGGTCCCAGCAAAAACTGGATGCACTTCGTGTACAAAACGGACAATCTCTTTCAAAGTATCAGGATTTCATACGGAAACACATATGTTACAAAGGGATTTCATTTTTAAAAACTTATTTGAACTCCTGACTTTTTGTGTGTTCAGAATGCACCATTCAAAGCCACATCATCATTTTTCAATCTTTTCTGACTTCATTTGTTATTTTTCATGCATTTACTAATTATTTTGAGCTATAAGACCCTAAAGTTGAAAAGCATTTCAAATGAACTCTGAAAAGGTTGAAAGTTGGCATGGTATCATCATTTCATCCACATAGAATGTGCAAGAAAGTTGAGAGGGTCCCGACAAATACTGGATGCACTTCGTGTACAAAACGGACAATCTCTTTCAAAGTATCAGGATTTCATACGGAAACT
>NW_025298286.1:0-953 GCF_018294505.1 Triticum aestivum | reverse complement strand
ATGATGTTAGAACATGTTGGAAATTGATGACGTCGCTTTGAATGCTGCATACTGAACACAAAAGAAGTCCGGAGTTCAAATAAGTTTAAAAAACATTGAAGTGCCCGTGTAACAGATGAGTTCTCGTCCGAAACCCTAATACTCCGAAATAGTTTGTCCAATTTGTACGTGACGTGCGTCAAGTTTTTGCCGTGACCCTCTCTACTCTTTCGCACATGCTATGCGGGTGAAATGATGATACCATGCCAAGTTTCAACATTTTCAGAATTCATTTTTAGTGATTTTCAATTTCACGGTCATTTAGCTCTCTAAACAATTAGGTAAATGACCGAAAAACAACAAATGATGTTAGAACATGTTGGAAATTGATGATGTCGTTTTGAATGCGGCATACTAAACACAAAAGAAGTCTAGAGTTCAAATAAGTTTAAAAAACATTGAAGTGCCTGTGTAACAGATGAGTTCTCGTTCGAAACCCTGATACTCCGAAAGAGTTTGTCCAGTTTGTACACGAAGTGCGTCCAGTTTTTTTCGTGACCTTCTCTACTCTTTTGCGCATGCTATGCGGGTGAAATGATGATACCATGCCAAGTTTCAACATTTTCAGAATTCATTTTGTAGTGATTTTCAATTTCACGGTCATTTAGCTCTCTAAACAATTAGGTAAATGACCGAAAAACAACAAATGATGTCAGAACATGTTGGAAATTGATGACGTCGCTTAGAATGCTGCATACTGAACACAAAAGAAGTCCGGAGTTCAAATAAGTTTAAAAAACATTGAAGTGCCCGTGTAATAGATGTGTTCTCGTCCAAAACCCTGATAATCCGAAAGAGTTTGTCCAGTTTGTACATGAAGTGCGTCCAGTTTTTGCCGTGACCCTCTCTACTCTTTCGCACATGCTATGCGGGTGAAATGATGATACCATGCCAAGTTTCAACATTTTCAGAAT
>NW_025298285.1:0-953 GCF_018294505.1 Triticum aestivum | reverse complement strand
GTGCTTTTATGCAACGCGCTACTATTTGTTAGTTGTAGCTCTTTCGTAACCCCTCTCTACTGCTATATCTTTCATCATTTCCCTAGGTTCCTACCCCGTTTCGGTGGTTTCGGTGGTTTCAGACCAGATACTAGGTACTACTAGATATCAATTTCATAAAGCATTATAGGTACTAGGTAGTACTCCCTCCTTTCCAAATTACTCGTCGTGGTTCAAACCACGACGAGGGAGTACTTGATAACAATTTCATATATAGTCAACATGCATCCTCAAGCAGTACTTGGTGATATCAACCATGATCATCATATGTAGTTCTAGATGATATCGACGACGATCATCATATGTACTTCTAGATGATATCAACAACGATTATCATATGTAGTTCTAGATGATATAGCCACACACATATATGTAGTTCTAGATGATATCGAAGATGATCATCATCCTCAAGCCTGGGCGGTTGGTGTTCCTGATAGTAATTAGGATGGCCTGTCCAACACGAAGATTCTTGCCATCGAGGAATCTCTTCCACCCAACCGAGTTTAAGTGTGTGCGACCGTCCGTGTCCACGCGGTAATTACAGATTGTGACGGAGCCCCTTGCGGTAAGGCATAGTCCAGCTGAGCCTTCTTCATCAGGCTCGATACCATAAGTCACAGATAGGCTCTATGCCAATTTCTGAGAAAGAAAAAACATATCAATTAATAAATAGCATCGCACATACTCTTGCAAATAAGTGTATATGGATTATCTACACTATTAATAGTTCCTTAGATTCTACACTAATAAGCATATCATTGACTAGATTCCACACAACATATCATTGGACTCTACACTAATCATATCGTCGGGTAATTTGCATTTGTAAGTATAGCATACGATATCATGTCGATCAACCATGGTACTTGTCAGGGTCAGAAATGGCACCCCAACAAAGTCAGCATGTGGCGCCA
>NW_025298284.1:0-953 GCF_018294505.1 Triticum aestivum | reverse complement strand
GTTCTGAATTGATTTTAAAAATGCATGAGTTAACTAAGGAAAACATTGAGCGTATGAATGCTAAATATAAACTTGCTGGAGATAAGGGTAGAAAACATGTTGTGTTTGCGCCTGGAGATCTTGTTTGGTTACATTTGCGTAAAGATAGATTTCCTAATCTGCGCAAATCAAAGCTAATGCCACGTGCTGATGGTCCTTTTAAGGTGTTAGAGAAAAATAAATGATAATGCATATAAACTTGAGCTACCTGTAGATTTTGGGGTTAGTCCCACTTTTAACATTGCAGATTTAAAGCCTTATTTGGGTGAGGAAGATGCGCTTCCGTCGAGGACGACTTCATTTCAAGAAGGGGAGGATGATGAGGACATCAATACCATTGTTACACCCACAGCCCCTACTGTTACATATACTAGACCAATTACTAGAGCTCATGCCCGCCAATTAAATTACCAGGTACTTTCGTTTCTTGGTAATGATTCTAATGTTCATGAGATTATGATGCTGCCTAAATTGGATACATTTGTTTTGCTTACAAATGAAGGGCCTAGCTTGGAGAAGGATGAACATTGGAGCAAGAACACACATGGAGTTGGTGGCATGCGCAAGGGGATCAAGAATGGAGTTACAAGTGATGATTTCAGGACTTTTAAGCCGCCATAAGGAGTGCATGAAGCCTTGGACGAAATATACAAGATGCCACTTCATAATATTCGTCCATAGGCTATTCTAGGTGCTGCGTCACCTTATTAATGGGCCAGGCCCATGTAATTTCGAAATACTTAAGTATAGGCTATTTCTAGAGTCCGTATGTGTGGGGAAACAAGAGTTAGGGTTGGTTTCGAACCCCACCCTCAAGGGCTACGAAATTCCCCCCTCTTCCTCCATATATACAGCCCTTAGGGCGTCGTTTAGACTTTGGGTTTTGTTTAGATTAAAAGTTCGCCATAGCTGCA
>NW_025298283.1:0-953 GCF_018294505.1 Triticum aestivum | reverse complement strand
AGTGCTGGTATGATCGCATCCGACATGTTACCCCCGCCTTCGTCCCTTATGCTTGCCACTCCCAGGTCCACTACAAAGATGATTGTCATTCTTACTACCATTACAACCGTTGCCTAATAATGAATAATGCCCTATATATACTACTTACTCCCCCCCTCAAACACGGAGACGAGTTTACCACGGTTTCCACCCCTCCCTCTATACCGCAGCAACACGTATTTTTTTACCCCTTTCAGAACGCGCTCCTCGCGCCACAAAGCCGCCTCTAGACGCGTGACCAATGAGCAGCGAGCTAAAACATATCGCAAATGTCAAAAATAATATAACGGGGTTAATATATATCGCGCACATGCGATATGTTTGTCACGAGGCCCAAAAAATAATAAAAAAGGGAATGCAACACGAGGACTTCCCAGCAGGTCACCCATCCTAGTACTACTCTCGCCCAAGCACGCTTAACTTCGGAGTTCTGATGGGATCCGGTGCTTTAGTGCTGGTATGATCGCATCCGACATGTTACCCCCGCCTTCGTCCCTTATGCTTGCCACTCCCAGGTCCACTGCAAAGATGATTGTCATTCTTACTACCATTACAACCGTTGCCTAATAATGGATAATGCCCTATATATACTACTTACTCCCCCCCCTCAAACACGGAGACGAGTTTACCACGGTTTCCACCCCTCCCTCTATACCGCAGCAACACGTATTTTTTTTACCCCTTTCAGAACGCGCTCCTCGCGCAACAAAGCCGCCTCTAGACGCGTGACCAATGAGCAGCGAGCTAAAACATATCGCAAATGTCAAAAATAATATAACGGGGATAATATATATCGCGCACATGCGATATGTTTGTCACGAGCCGCAAAAAATATTTAAAAAGGGAATGCAACACGAGGACTTCCCAGTAGGTCACCCATCCTAGTACTACTCTCGCCCAAGCACGCTTAACTT
>NW_025298282.1:0-953 GCF_018294505.1 Triticum aestivum | reverse complement strand
TTTTGCGAAATTCAAAATCCAACCCCCAATTTAAAAAAGTCATCAATTCAAAAAATGTTAACTAAGTCAAAAAATATTCATGAATTAAAAAACTATTCATGCATTTCAATAAATGTTTCTGTAAACAAAACAAATGTTCGTGATTTTATAAAGATGTCCTAATTTCAAAAAGATGTTTGTCGATTCAAAAAACTATTCGCCGGTTCAGAAGTATTTTATGTCTAGGATTTGATTAGTTTTTGGAAAGTCTTTATATGTCTAGGCATTGAGAATAGTTCGTGGTCGATGAGATTTGTTTTTAAAGATTTAAATATTCCCTTGCGCGAGACGATGGCAAGTGTTTCATGCAGCGACAAGCTCATTGCCTAGGATACCATGTCGAATGCATTACGATCACGTGGACATTGTGTCCATCATCAACGAGAGTGGGAAGAAAGATATGTGGCAACATGGTGAGCCACCGTGTTAAAATAAAGAACACTCATATGTCTAGATATTAAGTCATACTTATTTGGCTAGCATGTATTTTTTGTGTCTCCTATTGCAACGCACACCCCCTAGGGGGATTGACTACCGACATCATTAAAAATCTTTGGTCTATTTCTTTTTTGTCATAAATTTGATGTCTCGTGTTCACTAGCAGTCAGACATGGACATAGAAGTTGGAGCTCTGCTTTCTTAGTATAATTAAGATAGATAGGTTCTTTCGAGTGCAGCGTTTCGGTGCCCAAGCTCATCTGCACCCCGTCAGAAAAAACCACAATTTTAAAAAGTAAATAAAAAATCCTTTTTTTGCATGGTAGAAAATTTATTAGGTGAGGTCTACTCCAATAAATTACCCGCTATGCCACCCGTAAGTTAAGAAAACGATTCGGTTTTTATTTTCAAAGCGCCGCCGTGCTCAGTGGTTTTATACGGGCGATGCCCTATTAATGACACAGATGCACTACCAT
>NW_025298281.1:0-953 GCF_018294505.1 Triticum aestivum | reverse complement strand
AGCTATATTTTTATTCACCACACGATATGTGTTTTGCTTGGAGCGTCATTTTATTTTATTTTGTTTTACTTGCTGTTTGAATAAAATACCAAGATCTGAAATTATTAAATGTTAGAGAATCTTCACATAGTTGCATAATTATTCGACTACTCATTGATCTTCACTTATATCTTTCAGAGTAGTTTGTCATTTGCTCTAGTGCTTCACTTATATCCTTTTAGAGCACGGCGGTGGTTTTATTTTGAAGAAATAGATGAACTATCGTGCTTCACTTATATTATTTTGAGAGTCCTTAGAACAGCATGGTAGTTCACTTTGGTTATGAAACTAGTCCTAATATGATGGGCATCCAAGACGGGTATAATAAAAACTTTCATATAAGTGCATTGAATACTATGAGAAGTTTGATACTTGATAATTGTTTTGAGATATGAAGATGGTAATATTAGATTCGTGCTAGTTGAGTAATTGTGAATTTGAGAAATACTTGTATTGAGGTTTGCATGTCCCGTAGCATGGACGTATGGTAACGGTTGTGTGACAAATTTGAAGCATGAAGTGTTTCTTTGATTGTCTTCCTTATGAGTGGCGCTCGGAGACGAGCGATGGTCTTTTACTACCAATCTATCCCCCTAGGAGCATGCGCGTAGTGCTTGGTTTTTGATGACTTGTAGATTTTTGCAATAAGTATGTGAGTTCTTTATGACTAATGTTGAGTCCATGGATTATACGCACTCTCACTCTTCCATCATTGCTAGCCTCTTCGGTACCGTGCATTGCCCTTTCTCACCTTGAGAGTTGGTGCAAACTTCGCCGGTGCATCCAAACCCCGTGATATGATACGCTCTGTCACACATAAGCCTCCTTATATCTTCCTCAAAACAGCCACCATACCTACCAATTATGGCATTTCCATAGCCATTCCGAGATATATTGCCATGCAACTTTCCACC
>NW_025298280.1:0-953 GCF_018294505.1 Triticum aestivum | reverse complement strand
GAGCTCGATGCAGTCACTACAGAGCAAGTCATGACAAGCTAAGCATACACCCATCAAGAATACACAAAATACAAGCTAGACATGGCAAGAATAATAACATAACATGCACGGATCAACTACAACATTATCGGCAAAATCGCTAACAAGTAGACAATCTGCCCAGATTCACGAAGTAGCAAAAGTAGAGCTCGATTGACTCAGGCTAGGGTGCTCCATAATTGCAACCAAAGACATGGATGGATAGATCCCTACAAGATTAACAAAACATACTTACTACTCATCCTCAAAAGAGGCACGGATCACTAGGAAACGACATGAACATATGGCCATATGAGATAAACAGATCAAGGACTGAGTGGAAATGCTAAGTCCCTGAAATCAGCATTACCAAGTGCTTCACTTGGCAAGCTTGTGCTAGTCACCACACACATCACAAAAATACATGGGTTGCACCTCTGGAAAGATGGCAAAACCCTTAACAAAACATATATAGAGCTCGAGGGCATATCATGCACACAATAATCAGGGCAAAAATGACAAATATCTAAATGGAGCAGTAGATCTGACAATTATCTCAACTAGCACTCTTCCAACAGCATTTCGGGCATCAAGATGAACTCAAATGAAAATGATGCAATGAGATGAAATGATATGCTCTCTCAGACGAACATCTTGATATGCTATATGCATGAATCGGATCTATGATGACAGAGTTGTGATGCGTTGAATATGCTCAAAAATATTACAGGGAAAAAAAGACTTAGGCTTAATTGAACCCTCCAGATCTGGATCTAGGTCAAGGGGGCATGCATCCCGAGGTCAACTCTGGTGAGAAGGAGCTTGCTCCGGCGAGGGGGAGGCGAGGAGGAGGTCGGGGAGGACGCCGGCGGCGAGAGGTGGACGGAGAGGAGCTCCGGTGAGCTCGGGCGGCTCCGGGGCGGCGCAAGGCGGCG
>NW_025298279.1:0-953 GCF_018294505.1 Triticum aestivum | reverse complement strand
GGTCACTAGCACAAACATGCAAACTAGGCTTCGTGATGTTTCTGTTTTCAGGGACTTAGGTATTTTGCTAAGTCTGTTACTTCTGTTATTTTGTTGCCATGTATCCATGTGCCTACAGAGAGATCCATGCTTCTTTTGAGTATATTCAGTAAAGATGTTTTGTAGATATAGTTGTGCTCTATCCATCCATGCCCCTGTTTGCAATTATGGAGGGCCCTAACATGTCTTAATCTTGCTCTACGTTTGCTATAAAATATTCCTGGCAGATTGTTAACAAGATATTCAATTTTGCCAAGGTTGTTATAGTTGATCCATACATGCTATGAACTTGCTCTTGCCATGGTTAGCTTCATAAACATGCCATCTTGCTGTAGGTATGCTTGTCTTGTCATGAATGGCTTTGTGATGAGTGAATCAAGCTCACCAAGACGCCCTCATAATTTCTGTTAATGCCATGCTCTGTTTTCAATTCAGAAGAGGAAAGATGTCAGTTTCCCTCACCCCAAGCATCATAGTCACCCCAAAGACTGGAATCAGATTTGGTTCTATTGCCGAGATACGTCTCCAGATGAAGAAAATCCTCTGCCGAGTTATCGTGCTCACCGGCTTACCAGTACACATCCGTTTCCCCAACGACTCAGCGCAAAGGAATGAGCCAAGTATGCACCACAGCTTTCGAAGCTCTGAGCCTTTGTGGCAAACGGTTTAACAGGCATCGACTTTGTCCATTGCTGGGTTTCTTGGAGTATCTTGCCTCTAAGCCGTCGCCCCGGTTTAATGTGTGAATACACAGGGGACTTAAAAGACCCTTAACGCCATACTGATATCCAGCTATCTGATGCTGAAATTACTGAACCTGTTAAGAAGATGCTGGATGAGCCGGTGGCCGAATGCAGTAAAACAGGGCTTAGTCCTTTCTGCGTTTCCAATAAACCGCCAGCTGTAAGAATTGC
>NW_025298278.1:0-953 GCF_018294505.1 Triticum aestivum | reverse complement strand
ACCGGTATTAATTGTACCCGACATACACAAGAATTTTGAAGTATATTGTGACGCGTCCAGAAAGGGTCTCGGATGCGTGTTGATGTAGGAAGGCAAGGTTGTCGCCTACGCTTCAAGGCAACTTCGCAAGCATGAGGAAAATTATCCCACTCATGACTTAGAAATGGCAGCAGTTATTCATGCACTCAAGGAATGGAGGCATTTCTTACTTGGGAATCAATGTGAAATATATACGGATCACAAAAGTCTCAAATACATTTTCACACAGCCAGAACTAAATTTACGGCAGCGACGTTGGTTGGAGTTGGTAAAGGATTATGATGTTGGTATCCATTATCATCCAAGGAAAGCAAATGTAGTGGTCGATGCCCTTAGTCGGAACCCCAGCTCCAACGAAAACAATCTACACAGCTTGAGGCCCGAATTACAAGAATTTGCCAAGCTCAACTTGAAAATGGTAGCAGAAGGCACCATATTAAACTTGGAAATACAACCCAACCTTGTGGAGAAAATTAAAGAAGCTCAGCCCGGTCACACCAGCATCGAAGGCATCAAAAGAAAGTTGAGTATGGGCAAGGCCTCGGAATTTGTAATAGACAATGAAGGAATATTATGGTACGGAGAAAGGCTCTGCGTGCCAAACATAGAAGACCTTAAGCAGCAAATTTTAGCTGAAGCACACACCACTCCATATTCAATTCACCCTGGAGGAACCAAAATGTATAAAGATATTCAGGAAAGATTTTGGTGGCACGGTATGAAGAGGGACATAGCCGCCTTCATTGCATGTTGCGACTCATGTCAACGCATAAAAGCTGAGCATCAGAGACCAGCCGGACTACTGCAACCGAACAAAATACCTGAGTGGAAATGGGATGAAATAGGGATGGATTTTATTGTCGGACTACCTCGGTCACGACACGGGAATGATGCCATATGGGTCATCACTGACA
>NW_025298277.1:0-953 GCF_018294505.1 Triticum aestivum | reverse complement strand
ATGGACCTTTTAAGTAAATGTCATGAGATATATTTTTAAAGGCCGGATCATCTTTTTAATTTCATGAATAATTATTTGAATGGTACTGTTTTTTTTACAAATTACATGAATAATTCTTTACATTTTAATGAACATTGTTTTTTAAATGTCATGAACAAATTTTTAAAACAATACGAACATTTTTTCATGGTATGAATTCTTCTAAAAATTCGGCAAACAAAATTTTACATTGTATGAACATTATTAAAATTGTGATAAATGTTTTTTACAATAATTTTTTATAATATGTATACATACATAATATTTTGAAATGTAAATAAAAATTAATAATAAAATAAAAAGGAAAAGATGGAAGAACTAAACTAACATTCCTAACAACTAATGGGCTGCCCCACTGCAGGATCTCTCTCCCTCTCCCTCTCTTAATTTTCTCCGGGAAATTGATAGAACTAGGAATGCCCCTTTATCACAAGATTTCTATGGAGTTGTCGTCACTCGGCCGGAAAACTAAATTTTCAGCAAACCAAAAGAGTAGAAGGGAAACCACAAGGACAAAATCAAACCTGTTGTAGCATCAAGAAAAACAAAGTTACTTTCAGAACAAGCATTGTGCAGCTTACTGAAATATTAGTTCAGTTCAGTAGTCGGTTCAGGCACAAGCAGCAATGTTCAGTACTGAAGTATGAACAAACTTTGTTCGAACCAGGCCTCGCTCACAATTTCCATTACATAGAAAAGGAAATCAAAGTCTTGCAGAGTTACTGGATTATTCTAGATTAGATGACTTCTTCCAAGTGCAAGATGTAATCTTCTTCCTGAAGATTTCTAGGGGTTTAGAGAGCCTACAAAGACTTTAAATCAAGAAACTGAATGGATCAAGGAATAAATCTCTAATAACTTGAAAAATATTATGGCAGTATATGCAATTGCTCTTCCCACCCCTCATCTTTTGC
>NW_025298276.1:0-953 GCF_018294505.1 Triticum aestivum | reverse complement strand
ATTTCCATGATTGTTGAACCCCAAGGTGCGCTTACGTGTCGGTCATCAACAATATCAGTTTTGGCCGATTCTGACCCACTTCCTGCAGTATTACTCAGTTTTTCCCAGAGTGATTTCCACGACTGACGAGCCTCGGGGTGCATTTATTTGTCGCTCATCAACACTTGCGGTTTTTTCGATGCTGGCCCGTTTCATGGACTATTACTCGCCGTTTTGGGGTCCCGGAGCGATTTCCATGATTGATGGACCCCGAGGTGCGCTTACGTGCCGTTCATCTACAATCGCAGTTTTGGCCGATTCTAGCCCATTTCCTGGACTATTACTCAGTTTTGGGGTCCCGGAGTGATTTCTATGATTGACAAACACCGCGGTACGTTTATGTATTGGTCATCAACAATCGTAGTTTTGGCCGATTATGGCCCGTTTCATGGACTATTGCTCACTATCTTGGGTCCCGGAGCGATTTCCACGATTGACGAACCCCGAGATGCGTTTATGTGTCGTCATCAATAATCCTAGTACTTTCAATTTTCGGCTCTTTCATGGACTATTACTCACCATTTTGGAGTCCTAGAGCGATTTCCACGATTGACGATCCTCGTGGTGCGTTTACGTGACCGTCATCAACACTCAATTTTGGCCGATTCTAGGGTCCCATGGCGATTTCCACGATTGACGAACCCCGGGGTGCGTTTACTTGTCGGTCATCAGCACCCGCGGTTTTTGTCGATCCTGACCCATTTCATGGACTATTACTCACCGTTTTGGGGTCTGAAAGCAATATCCATGGTTGTTGTACTCCAAGGAGAGCTTATGTGTCGGTCATCAACAATCGCAGTTTTGGCCGATTATGGCCCGTTTCTTGGACAATTACCCAGTTTTGGGGTCCCGGAGTGATTTCCACGATTGACGATCACCGGGGTGCGTATATGTGTCGGTCATCAACACTCATA
>NW_025298275.1:0-953 GCF_018294505.1 Triticum aestivum | reverse complement strand
TCTTTTGTCTAAGTTGCAACTCCTTTGACATGTAATTGGTGGCGCTTTTTTCTTGTCCCATTTACAAGTCCATCATCGACAAACAAGTGGGTTCCAACATTTTTTTCCTAGTTGCAAGTCCAACTAGACCCCTAACATGCAATCGGGGGCTAACTTTTTACCTGACTTGGAGGTCAATCCTGAGTTACGCAACTGGGTCGGTCAATTTTATCCGAGTTGCAACTCCATCCTTAATATGCGACCGGGGCCAGACTCATTTTGTCCCAGTTGCAACTCCAGCCTTGATACACAACCGTGGGCCTGACCAATTTTTATCCCAGTTGCAAGTCTACCCTCGGACCCAACTCATTTTTGTCCTAGTTACAAGTCCACGAGTGACATGAAACTGCATGCCCGCAACAAGTATGCAATTACAGGATGAGGGTAAATGGCCAGTTACATCTCCATGTTTAATTTTTTTCATAATTGTTCGTCTCATTTTTCATCATTTTATAAAATAGCAATGAATATTTTTCTAAAATTATTTTAAAAATAATATCAAGATACTTTTCAAATTCATTTTATTGTTTTTAAATCATGATATTTTTTTCTAATTCATGGATGTTTTTTAGTTTCACGAACTTTTCTCAATTCGTATTGAGCGATTGTGCTAGTGTGCATGCAAGCATACAGAGGCAAGTGGTGCGCAGCTAAGCTAGTGGATATAATGAGTGGCCGTGCAGACAGTGGCCACAGGTGTACATAAAGACGTGGATGTGGGCAGGCTGATTGTTATGTGTTTGTGTTGAGTGTAAACCACAAAAAAAACATGCATACAAGTACAGGGGGGTGGGCTTGTTCGTGTCATATTTAAATGTGATTCTTAAACATGCATGTTCAAGTACTTGAACCATGAGAAGGCAGTGGCCAATTATAATGCTTGAATAGTGTTTCATTACCATCTGCAAACAGGC
>NW_025298274.1:0-953 GCF_018294505.1 Triticum aestivum | reverse complement strand
GTATCATGCAATTATCCTTTGTTTTTGTTTCGAACTCTTTCTGTAGCAGATCTGGAGCAAGATGTCATCTCAGGATTCCGACGGAGAGAGCTATGTCTCACACCTCATTGCTGACCCATAGACCTATGGGGATCTATCTCCCCGTGGTCGAACTACGGATGAGGAGGAGGATGCTCATCTGATGAGGATCAATGATTCAAGTTCGAAGGAGGAGGATGTCCCTCTACCTCAACCTCGGGATATGCACGTGAAGTTTAAGAAATCTACTCTCCCTAAGAGGGCTAAACTATCTAACAACCGATCTATTCCTTCTCGTTTTCGGCAGAAGAGCAAAGGAGATTTATGTGACAAGATCTTGAAGCTGGAATCGGAGGTCGATGATCTAAAGGAGGAAATTGCTCTCCTTAATTACAATATGAAGAGGCTGAAAGCACAATTTACATCTTCAACAACTCCATCATCACCATCTCCGAAGAAGGAGACATAATCATATGGGTATGGGCACTCTGTTGGGGATCGTAGCAGAAATTTAAAATTTTCTACGCATCACCAAGATCAATCTATGGAGTCATCTAGCAACGAGAGAGATGAGTGCATCTACATACCCTTGTAGATCGCGAGCGGAAGCGTTCAAGTGAACGGGGTTGATGGAGTCGTACTCGTCGTGATCCAAATCACCGATGACCGAGCGCCGAACGGACGGCACCTCCGCGTTCAACACACGTACGGAGAAGCGACGTCTCCTCCTTCTTGATCCAGCAAGGGGGAAGGAGAGGTTGATGGAGATCCAGCAGCACGACGGCGTGGTGGTGGAAGTAGTGGGGATCCCGGCAGGGCTTCGCCAAGCGCAAGCGGGAGGGAGAGGTGTCACGGGAGGGAGAGGGAGGCGCCAGGGGCTAGGGTGCTGCTGCCCTCCCTCCCCCCCACTATATATAGGGTCCCTGGGGGGGGGG
>NW_025298273.1:0-953 GCF_018294505.1 Triticum aestivum | reverse complement strand
AGCAGATGCAAGCATTTTGCAGTCAGGGCAAACAACTATGGCTAAAGCAGGATACCTTGAAGCGGGTGATAGTCTATAGCCCAGGAGACTACCACTTAGAGACCAATTATAGAAAGAAGACAGTAGAACACCACCACCTCATGAGCAGAACAATGTCAACCCACTTGCTAGGAATGCCAAGTCCTTCCTTCTCTTCACCTAGATCATTGCAGTCTTGGTCCTCCAGTATGCTCGAGTCCTTGGGCCCCTCACCAGTTGCATATCCAGTGGTAGCATCACCCCGTGCTCCAGTGCCCATGATCTCAATGGACGTTGATAGCATAACTGCCTTCTTGATGAATGGCAACACAGCAGCACCACCACCACCACCACCACCAAAAGCAAATGGTTCTAACCAAGTAACTCCTACTGAACCAATAACACCAGCCTCATCACTTGAGGAAGACATAGAAGCTGGTCATGGAGAGGTTCAGGCGCGAGGTGGAGACGGAACACCGGTGACTAAGAAGCCCATCAACCGCGTAATGAATGCGGTGAGTGTACCACATGCTGAGATCACTCACAGTTCATGAATTGTTGCAATCACTTGTACTGACAGTTCTGTGCTTGTTTGATATGTAACCTCAGATAAGATCTTCATCACCTCCAGTGCTACGCAGCTCTGCTAATTCAATTTGGTCTTTCCTCGGCATGAGTGACATTGTACCACATGGGAAAATTGGCACAATGTTGGATTCCAAATCCTCCTTGCAACAGCAGGGTGGATCTAATACTGTGAACAAAGTGAAGCGAGTTTTCAATCATACAGGGTCGCGATCTTAATCACTACCACTGGGTAGCATGGATGGCGGTTGCATGTCATTTGAGTGTGGGGCCTCGGAATCTGGATCAAGCGGTGAGGTAATAAACTTTAAGAGGCAGAAAGCATAGGTATAGCTCCTTCTCTTTTGTGC
>NW_025298271.1:0-953 GCF_018294505.1 Triticum aestivum | reverse complement strand
ACAAACCGGATACGTGTATATTTTGAATGGTGGGGCAGTAAGCTGGTGCAGTTGCAAGCAAAGCGTCGTGGCAGGATCTACATGTGAAGCGGAGTACATGGCAGCCTCGGAGGCAGCACATGAAGCAATATGGGTGAAGGAGTTCATCACCGACCTAGGAGTCATACCCAATGCGTCGGGGCCGATCAAGCTCTTCTGTGACAACACTGGAGCTATTGCACTTGCCAAGGAGCCCAGGTTTCACAAGAAGACAAGGCACATCAAGCGTCGCTTCAACTCCATTCGTGAAAATGTTCAAGATGGAGACATAGAGATTTGTAAAGTACATACGGACCTGAATATAGCAGATCCGTTGACTAAACCTCTCCCTAGAGCAAAACATGATCAACACCAGAATTCCATTGGTGTTCGATTCATCACAATGTAACTAGATTATTGACTCTAGTGCAAGTGGGAGACTGTTGGAAATATGCCCTAGAGGCAATAATAAAAACATTATTATTATATTTCCTTGTTCATGATAATTGTCTTTATTCATGCTATAATTGTGTTATCCGGAAATCGTAATACATGTGTGAATAACAGACACCAACATGTCCCTAGTGAGCCTCTAGTTGACTAGCTCGTTGATCAACAGATAGTCATGGTTTCCTGACTATGGACACTGGATGTCATTGATAACGAGATCACATCATTGGGAGAATGATGTGATGGACAAGACCCAATCCTAAACATAGCACAAGATCGTATAGTTCGTTTGCTAGAGTTTTCCAATGTCAAAGTATCTTTTCCTTAGACCATGAGATCGTGTAACTCCCAGATACCGTAGGAGTGCTTTGGGTATGCCAAACGTCACAACGTAACTGGGTGACTATAAAGGTAGACTACGGGTATCTCCGAAAGTGTCTGTTGGGTGACATGGATCAAGACTGGGATTTGTCACTCCGTATGAC
>NW_025298270.1:0-953 GCF_018294505.1 Triticum aestivum | reverse complement strand
GATAGACGTTGTACCGATGATGTGATCGTTGACACTGATGAAGACTCAATGCTATCTTCAGAAGTGCCAGGCAAGCAAAACCCCCTTGTTCATTCCGATACAATCCTACTCTCTCGCTCCTGCTCTCTTTTACTGCATTAGGACAACAACGACATATTTGTTACTTGCTGCGGTAGTTGAACCCCTTTATCCTCTGCATGACCTGTCATTGCCACAGTAAATAGATGAAACCCACTAGTATGAGTAGGAGTTGTTTGAGCCATGTTGTGCCTACTCATTCATGTTTGTTTGTCATGCCTGCTACTGCTTAGAGTTGAGTCAGGTCTGATTCATCGGGGATGAATCAGAGGTGTGTGAACATGTCCTACTGTGTGTGAGCTAAGTGTGTGAACACGATTTGGTAAAGGTAGCGGTGAGAGGCCATGTAGGAGTACATGGTGGGTTGTCTCATTGAAGCCGACCTCAGGAACTGAGCTCTGTGTTTGTGATCCATGACTCAGCTACTACCATACATTGGGCCCTGAAATATGGCCCCGCTCGACTTCTTATTCACCCTTGTCCTCTGTCCAGGAGTTGCAAGTAGTTTCTGGTGTTTGTAGTATGCTGGAGGCCGTGGGCCGCGCTGACCGAAGGGGTGGGCTGTGATGCGGTAGGCACGTGGCACGGTGTACCGGGCGCCCGTTTGGTGTCTCGGGAACCCTGTTCACATCGTTTGGGGCTGTGAGCGAAACTCCGGCCGGATCTCCTCATGGATGGAACCCGAATAGGCGATAAACCTGGACTAGAGACTTGAGTGTTTAGGTAGGTCGTGGTCTACACCCACGTCGGCTTTTGCTTGAAGTCTGCCGAGCACATGTCGTGTGCAGACGCTAAGTGGTGGAAACATGTATGAAGAAGTACACCCCTGCAGGGTTAACATCATCTATTCGAATAGCCGTGTCCGCGGAAAAGGA
>NW_025298269.1:0-953 GCF_018294505.1 Triticum aestivum | reverse complement strand
GGAGCCATACATATCATACACAAAGGTACGGGTCTCACGACCCAACATACAAGTCATACAGTCATACAAACCAACAGCGGAAGTACTTTGTCTGGGTACAGACAACTAGTAAAATAAAAGAGGCTTGGAAGCCTAACTATACTACGTGGTCCATCACAAGCTCAGGGTCACCACCTGGGTCCTTAGCCTACTCGTTGATGTCAACGTCTACATAGAACCCATCAGAAGGGGTTGCAGCGTCTTCTGTAAAAATGTAGATTATAGCAACATGAGTACAAAAAGTACTCAGCAAGACTTACATCAGATCCTACATACATGCATAGTATCAAGAAGGGTTGGTGGAGTTATTGCAGCAAGCTAGCTTTGACTCTTGGCTAGACTATCCTACGATACTCCAACTTGAAATGTTTTGCGCACACGAGTCCACTACTCACCACTTCAATACACTACCGGGGATCCACCTCCGTCTTCCTACGGAAGAGCCATAATCGGCACTCACACTTATCTTGAGGCTTTTAGTAGTTTCCATTTACTTGTCTATGAACTGTATAGGCAACCAAGTAGTCCTTTACCGCGGACGCGGCTATTCGAATAGATCATGTTAACCCTGCAGGGGGTACTTCTTCATACACGCTCTCACCACTTACCGTCGTTTACACGACATGTACTCGGCAACCTTCAAGCGGAAGCCCAACGTGGGTGTCGGCCACGACCTACCTAATCACCTAAGCCTCCAGTCCAGGTTTATCGCCTATTCAGGTTCCATCCGCAGGGAGTCCGGCCGAGGTTTCCCATACGGCCCCGAACGATGTGAACAGGGTTCCCGAGATACCTAACGGGTATTCGGTACACCCGGCCACGTACCTACCGCATCACAGCCCACCCCTACGGTCAGCGCTGTCCACGGCCTCCAGTAGGCTACAAACACCAGAAACTACTTGCAACTCCTGGAC
>NW_025298268.1:0-953 GCF_018294505.1 Triticum aestivum | reverse complement strand
AGAAGACAAATAAGCCACCACATTCGTCCACATAGATTAAATTACCTCGACCATTAATTTTAGATATAGACAGTTGAGATTTAAAGATCTAATGTTACATACAAATATTGTGTATTAGCAATGTTTTGCACATGTGAATCTAGCACGTGCCAAGTAAAAAAGATCTTTTTAACACAAAATTAAAGATCTATCACGTATATACACCTATAATGGAAAAGAGCAATCATACTCACGTATATGAGAAGGACTCTTCCAAGCAAAACATCACGTATATTTCAAAAGAAATAAACAACACGTCATCAATTCCGATTCGAATTTCAGTAGGAGCAAAAGAAAAAAAAACTCTAATGAACAGGTACCCATGTATGTAACAGAATGAGATATTGAATAGTACAACATAGATATGTAATAGCACTAGAATAGAAGGAAAAGAAGGGTTTCTACGTCAATCTGTTAATGGAAAGCAATGACGCAGGGAAGTGTTTTACCTGCCAAATACACGAGTTGCCGCGGCACGTCTCCAACACCACGAAGCGCTCCCACGATCCCAGCGGGGCTGGTGGCGCTCCCGGGGTCAACGTTGCGGCGGAAGCTGCCCCTCATCAGCATGTTAGACAGGATGCCGCTGAGCTGGTAGAAGCAACGCTAGGAGAACGAAACCCACAAAGAAGAAAAAGACTATGGAAGAAGGCCTTAATCCCCACGAAGAAGTGCAAGATCACAGTTGAGAGGGAAGGCAAGGTCGGCGACCCGGACGCACCCCGCCCTCCGCAACAAGCAGACAACACCCTGCCGGAGGCCGATATTGCTGCGATCACTTCCCAGTTCGATGCGGACAGCCTTAACGCCCATGCAACAACTATCTAACTGTCGTCTTGCATGACGCTCGACACTGGTGGACTGTATTCAGCAAAATCGGTGTCATTCAGTCATTGCGGCCGTCCAGCTGCCGC
>NW_025298267.1:0-953 GCF_018294505.1 Triticum aestivum | reverse complement strand
CGATCACCGCCTGCTGCTGGGTAAGAACTGGTAAGAATTTGAGATTTGCTTGACGGATTTGTGATACACCACCACCACTTCTTAGTAGTCTGTAGGATCATATTCTTGTGTGTTTCTATTGCTGCTAACCATGCCAGGATCACAAGCCGACGAGATTGACTGGGAGAATTTATCGAACAAGGAGCTTCATGATAAGTTTCAGCAAATGATGACTGAACAGGTGCAAGATGTGCTGAACAATTTTGAAGAGGCCATGGAGAAGATCACTGGCCTTGAGAAGACGTTCGAAACAAAGCTCGATAACAAGTTTAATGAATTGCTCGCGCGTCTTCCACCACCACCACCCGCTGCACCTAACGCACCTCTCCAACAACAACAACAACGACTACCTCCATGTCGCGAAGCAGACCTCCGCCGAGCAAGCCGTGTTCCTCTTGCGTTTGGCCAAACTGTTGGTGCTGCTGTTGATACTTCTGTGGCTCCTACTGCTGATGCGGAGGAGGATGATTATGTGGGAGATTATGAGGATGAGGTTGATCAAAACCAACACTACATGCAGCCACCTGTACCACCACCAGCAGGTCGACCTCGGGTATATATTCGTAATGGTAGGCCTGCACCACCACCTCAGGTACGAGATGATGTCCATATTCCTAAACTGAAATTGAATATTCCACCATTTGAGGGTAGATATGTTCCTGATATATATCTTACTTGGGAGTTAGAAACTGAACAACGATTTACATGTTTACAATATCCTGAGGAGAGACGAGTTGCTGCTGCCGTTTGTGCTTTCACTAGTTTTGCATGTGTATGGTGGTCTGAACATTGTAGATTATATCCTATTCCAACTACTTGGGCTGCTTTGAAAACTGCTATGCGTACGCGTTGGGTTCCACCATATTATCAACGTGAATTGCTTCAAAAATTGCAGCGTTTAAGACAAGGGAAAA
>NW_025298266.1:0-953 GCF_018294505.1 Triticum aestivum | reverse complement strand
AACCCCGACTGATACGTGATCTCAAGCACGCAACAGGCGCCTGGGTCGATGAACTTCCATCAGTTCTTTGGGGATTGAGGACAACTCCCAATCGGTCGACTGGCCGAACTCCATTCTTCTTGGTCTATGGAGCTGAAGCTGTTCTACCGAGTGACCTGCTTCACAATGCACCCCAAGTCGAGCTCTTCTCTGAAGATGAAGCAGAACAGGCCCGGGAGGACGCAGTCGATCTCCTAGAGGACGAAAGAGAGATGGCCTTAATCCGGTCGAACATTTATCAGCAAGACTTGCGTCGATTCCATGCCAGAAACGTAAGGGGCTGAGCCTTTCAAGAGGGAGACTTGGTTCTTCGAGTGGATCAGCAGAAACCACACAAGCTCGCCCCTGCTTGGGAAGGTCCCTTCATTGTCACCAGAGTTCTCCACAATGGAGCATACCATCTTTACAATGTCGAACATCAAAAAGATGAGCCACGGGCTTGGAATGCGGAGCTGCTCCGCCCCTTTTATACTTAAGTACTCATTCGGATGAGATGTAATAAGAAATACCTTTGTAGTTTGTTTATCAAAGACAAGAGCTTTACAGTCTTCTTAAATGATTGTTGTTACTTTTGTTTGCGTCCGAAATCCCCCAGTGGATGACTTCGCCGCGACTCCGTTTCGCCTAAGTTTGAAAAATCCTACCGAGTGGTGAGCAAGCCTCTCACTCGGGGGCTTAGCCGCGAATCCGTTTCGCCTAAGTTTTAAAAATCCTACCGAGTGATGAGCAAGCCTCTCACTCGGGGGCTTAGCCGCGAATCCGTTTCGCCTAAGTTTTAAAAATCCTACCGAGTGATGAGCAAGCCTGTCACTCGGGGGCTTAGCTGCAGTCCAGTACTTGCCTAAGTTTGTAAAATCCTACCGAGTGATGAGCAAGCCTCTCACTCGGGGGCTTAGCTGCAGTCCAGTACTCGC
>NW_025298265.1:0-953 GCF_018294505.1 Triticum aestivum | reverse complement strand
TGGGTGTGAGATTGCTGAGTCCCTGTGGCTCACAGATACTACAACTCCAGATGCAGGTCCAGGTGATTCCGCTCCAGGTGACGAGTACGAGCTCAAGTGGGAGTTCGACGAGGACTCTCAGCGATACTACGTATCTTTTCCGGATGATCAGTAGTGGTGCCTAGTTGGGGTTATCGATTCAGGACCTTGTCGCATGTTGGGTTCTTTTCTATTTTGGCGCCGTAGTCGGGCCATGAGTGTTTGTTTGATGGATGTTATTTATGTACTCTGATGTGACGTGGCGAGTGTAAGCCAACTATGTTCTCTCCCCCTTTTTATTATATATTACATGGGATGTTGTAATGATTGCCTGACTTGCGACATTGCTTTCAATGCGGTTATGCCTCTAAGTCGTGCCTCGACACGTGGGAGCTATAGCCGCATCGAGGGCGTTACAAGTTGGTAATCAGAGCCTTCCCCGACCTTAGGAGCCCCATTGCTTGATCGTTTTAGCAGCCGAGTTGTGTCTAGAAAAATGTTTTGAGTCCTTAGGAATTATATATCGGAGAGCTTAGGAATTCTTTTTACTTCCCAGTCTCCTCATCGCTCTGGTAAGGCATCCTGGCGTAGAGTTTTGACTCTTCTCTTCTCAAATTTCACAAATTTTTTTTAGGATCACGCGAGTATCTTGGTTTTGTTCCGATGGTTTTGTGACGAGAACATTGTTCTTGGTGCCTCCTGTCTTTAGGGGTTGTGGCAGTGTCCCGGGGAGTTGAGCTCCGAGGTGTTGTCGTCACAATTTTATCGTTGCAATTCTGGTATACTTGAGATATGTTCGCCGACATCGAAAATCTCTTTTATGCAGTTCGTTGGTGAGATAACCTCGACGCCACCCAGTACTGGGGCGGGAGTTCGGGAGTATCGCCATAACTTGTATAACGGATGCTTTTCGAAGGTTGAGGTAGATGGTTTCC
>NW_025298264.1:0-953 GCF_018294505.1 Triticum aestivum | reverse complement strand
TGGAGTTCGACAACCATGGAAATCGCTTTGGGACCCCAAAACGGTGAGTAATAGTCCATGAAACGGGCCAGAATCGGCCAAAACTGCGAGTGTTGATGACCAACACGTAAGCACACCTTGGAGTTCAACAACAATGGAAATCACTTCGGGACCCCAAAACCGTGAGTAATAGTCCACGAAACATGTCAGAATTGGCCAAAACTGTGAGTGTTGACGACAGACACATAAATGCACCCCGGGGTTCATCAATCGTGGAAATCCCTCTGGGTCTCCAAAACATTGAGTAATAGTGCACGAAACGGACACGATTCGGCCAAATATGTGAGTGTTGATGACGGACACGTAAACGCACCCTGGGGTTCGTCAATCATGGAAATGACTCTGAGACCCCAAAATAGAGTAGTAGTCCAAGAAACGGTCCAGAATCGGCCCAAACTATGATTGTTGATGACCGACACGTAAGCGCACCTTGGAGTTCGACAACCATGGAAATCGCTTTGGGACCCCAAAACGGTGAGTAATAGTCCATGAAACGGGCCAGAATCGACCAAAACTGCGAGTGTTGATGACCAACACGTAAGCACACCTTGGAGTTCAACAACAATGGAAATCACTTCGGGACCCCAAAACCGTGAGTAATAGTCCACGAAACATGTCAGAATTGGCCAAAACTGTGAGTGTTGACGACAGACACATAAATGCACCCCGGGGTTTATCAATCGTGGAAATCCCTCTGGGTCTCCAAAACATTGAGTAATAGTGCACGAAACGGACACGATTCGGCCAAATATGTGAGTGTTGATGACCGACACGTAAACGCACCCTGGGGTTCGTCAATCATGGAAATGACTCTGAGACCCCAAAATAGAGTAGTAGTCCAAGAAACGGGCCAGAATCGGCCCAAACTGTGATTGTTGATGACCGACACGTAAGCGCACCTTGGAGTTCGACAA
>NW_025298263.1:0-953 GCF_018294505.1 Triticum aestivum | reverse complement strand
TGTTTCACGCGTTGGTTCAAGCAGAAGCTTCTGTCGTACCCTTTACATGAGGATTCTTCCGCGGAAGAACAACTCATATTCGCCTTGTCACAGGGCGCCGAGCACAACCTGATGACCTATGAGGCATACGATATCAACGGCTACACATTCTACACCGAGGCCAAGGACATGAAGAGCGATGGTTATCAGAACTCCGGGGTAACGATGGAATCCTACACCGGTAACAACAAGGACAGATACTACGGAAGGATGGAGGAGATCTGGGAGCTGAGCTACGCTGGAGAGAAGGTCCCGATGTTCCGTGTCAGATGGGCCAAGAACGTCATAAAAGAAGACCGATATTTCACCACCATGGTTATACCCGAAGCCAAATCCAAGATCGCGGGCACAAACGTCACCGCGAAAAATGAGCCATGGGTACTGGCTTCCCAAGTGGACCAATGCTTCTTCATTACCGACCCGCCAAAGCCCAGTCGTGTTGTCGTGAGGAGAGGCAAAAGGAAGATCATCGGAATGGATGGAGTAGCCAATGAGCAAGACTTCGACAAGTACGGCGAGCCGAGGATCGAACATGACAACGATGATGAAGTAGCAGCATACACCACAAGAAGAAGCAGGACCACCCTACCTAAAGGACGTCCGTTCCACAGAAGAACTCCATTTGCGAAAAAGAAGGGCAAGAAGATTGTTAACAAATAGCTAGCTAAGATCGATTGTATTTAAATCGTAGCCTTCATTTCTCGATTGTATTTCATGGGCACTTTTTGAACTATCATGAATATTTTTAAATTTCATGGACACTCGATCTCGATCCCCCTCCATCTCGATCGCTATCCCACCTCGCCAGATCCGGCCCCCCTCGCCGCTGAGCACCCCCCGGTCCACCGGCCGCCGCCGCCGACCCCCCGCACCCTCGATTCCCCTACTCAACCGCCGCCGCCGACCCCCCGCAC
>NW_025298262.1:0-953 GCF_018294505.1 Triticum aestivum | reverse complement strand
CCCAAAACAGTGAGTAATAATCCAAGAAACGGGTCAGAATCGGCCAAAACTACCAGTATTGATCACCGACACGTAAACGCACCCCAGGGTTCGTTAATCATGGAAATCACTCCGGGAACCCCAAATAGTGAGTAATCGTCCACGAAACGGGCTAGAATCGGCCAAAACTGCCAGTGTTGATGACCGACACGTAAGCGCTTCTTGGGGTTCAACAACAATGGAAATCGCTCTGGCACCCCAAAACAGTGAGTAATAGTCCAAGAACCGGGCCAGAATCGGTCAAAACTGCCAGTGTTGGTGACCAACACCTATGGAAATCACTTCGGGACCCCAAAACAATGAGTAATATTCGAAGAAACAGGTCAGAATAAGCCAAAATTGCGAGCGTTGATGACCGACATGTAAACACACCGCATGGTTCGTTAACCATGGAAAGCACTCCGGGACCCAAAAACAGTGAGTAATAGTCCATCAAACGGGCCAGAATCGGCCAAAACTGCCAGTGTTGATGATCGCCACGTAAGCAGACCTTGGGGTTCAACAATTATGGAAATCGCTTCGCGACCCCAAAACGGTGAGTAATAATCCAAGAAACGGGCCAGAATCGGCCAAAACAACGAGTGTTGATGACCGACACATAAACGCACCCCAGGGTTTGTTAATTGTGGAAGTCACTCTAGGACCCCAAAATAGTAAGTAATAGTCCATGAAACAGGCCAGAATTGGCCAAAAGAGCGAGTGTTTATGACCGACACGTAAACGCACTCGAGGGTTCGGTAACCATGGAAACCACTCCTGGACCCCAAAGCATTGAGTAATAGTCCATGAAACGGGCCAGAATCGGCCAAAACAGCCAATGTTCATGACCGACATGTAAGCGCACCTTGGGGTTATACTACTATGGAAATCGCTTTGGGACCCCAAAACAGTGAGTAATAATCCAAGAAACGGGT
>NW_025298261.1:0-953 GCF_018294505.1 Triticum aestivum | reverse complement strand
CCCTGCGCCCCGGCCCGCCCCCACCATTGTCGTCGTCGCCGGCGCCCGCCCCCACTGCCGCCCCTGCCTCGACGCCGCCCCTCCTCCCTGTTCGGTCCGGCTTCGGCGACCCCCTTTCCTCCCTGTCCCCTCGATCCTCTTCATATAATTTTTTTTCATATGCATATGTTGATTATATGGATGGATGGATGATGTATATGTTCATTATATGGATGGATGGATGATGTATGCTTTTTTTCATATAATTTTTTTAGGCAGATTTTTAGATTTTTAGGCAGATTTTTAGAATTTTTTGTGTATGTATGTTATGTTTATATGTATGTATGTATGTTCATATGTATGTATGTTTATATGCAAAGCATATGCAAAGAAAATGTATGAATGGTCATATGCAAAGAAAAATGTATGTATGGTCATATGCAAAGAAAATGTATGTATGTATGTTCATATGAAAGAAAAATGTATGTATGTATGTTCATATGCATATGCAAGAAAATGTATGTTCATATATATGATGATATGTTCATAAAAAAAGGAAAATAAGAAGAGGAAGAAAGGAGAAGAAGAGGAGAGGAAGAAGAGGAGAAATAAATAAGAAGATAGATTTTTAGA
Source organism: Triticum aestivum (assembly GCF_018294505.1). NCBI lineage: Eukaryota > Viridiplantae > Streptophyta > Magnoliopsida > Poales > Poaceae > Triticum > Triticum aestivum. Next base: position 341 of record NW_025298261.1, on the reverse strand, counting down.
AAAAATAGTATTTTTTTCTGTTCATAGATTTTTTTGGTGATATTAATTATTGTAAATATGCAAATGTTTGTATATTCATATGAACAATGAATTAGGCAAAACCTTTATTTTTTTCTAAAATTTATATTTGATCATTATTTTAAAAAAAAACAAGCAATACTACTTCATGTATTTTTAAGAAAGGAAGAAGAAGAAAAAGAATGAGAGGAAAAAGGAAATAAGAAGAGGAAGAAAGGAGAAGAAGAGGGGAGAGGAAGAAGAGGAGAAATAAATAAGAAGAAGAAAAAATAAGAAAAACAAGAGGAGAAGAAGAAAGGAATAGAGGAGAAGAAGAGAAAAAT
>NW_025298260.1:0-953 GCF_018294505.1 Triticum aestivum | reverse complement strand
AATCAAAAAATTGGGAAACCTTCACATTGTGTCATTATATGTGGCTAAGTTCCCAGGAAAAATAACAAACTTGTAATACGGCAATTATTTCAAAAAAGTGTTCTCAGAAATGAGCTATCATCTCTCAAGATTCATGGCTTTCAAGGCAAATGATCAATCTTATGGCCACATTCATGGCATAGTTTGTTCAAATGATCTCATATTGTGCACAAGGGTGCATATTAGAATGGCAAACAATGTTGCCTAAGGAAGTTTTCATTTTCTTTGGACGAAAAAACCATTTTTCATTTTCCAAGTGCCCGAAAGGAGGTTTTTTTGTGAAGGAACTACCAAATAATTGTTGCAAAATTGGACCAAATCATTTTTCTAAAATACTAGGACATATTTAATGCACAATTGACCAAATGGTTGGGTGTAAAAAGTTTTGATCCACCTCTTGTGAAAAAGACAAATTTCCGCCGATTCAGCTGGAAGCGGGTCAAATTTGAACTGCAGCTGCCTCATAGTTTGCTATTCATTTTTTCCAAAAATCATTTCTAGGTACATAAGTATCTATTTAACCAGAGAAACACCAAAAAAATTCCAAGATTCAACAACTAGCTAGGAACGGTCATTCCCGCCGTTTTGACCGCATTTTGAAACGGGCATAAAAAATTCCAAAAAAATCAAAATTGGGAAACCTTCACATTGTGTCATTATATGTGGCCAAGTTCCCAGGAAAAATAACAAACTTGTAATACGGCAATTATTTTAAAAAAGTGTTCTCAGAAATGAGCTATCATCTCTCAAGATTCATGGCTTTCAAGGCAAATGATCAAACTTATGACCACATTCGTGGCATAGTTTGTTCAAATGATCTCATATTGTGCACAAGGGTGCATATTGGAATGGCAAACAATGTTGCCTAAGGAAGTTTTCATTTTTTTTGGACGAAAAAACCATTTTTCATTTTT
>NW_025298259.1:0-953 GCF_018294505.1 Triticum aestivum | reverse complement strand
CTAGTGTAAAATTATTTGAACTAGCTTATAGAGCTAGTTCAACTCTAGTGTAAAATTATTTGAACTAGCTTATAGAGCTAGTTCAACTCTAGTGTAACTTATTTGTACTAGGCTATAGAGCTAGTTCAACTCTAGTGTAAAATTATTTGAACTAGCTTATTGAGCTAGTTCTACTCTGGTGTAAAATTATTTGAACTAGCTTATAGAGCTAGTTCAACTCTAGTCTAAAATTATTTGTACAATCTTATAGAGCTAGTTCAACTCTAGTGTAAAATTATTTGTACTAGGCTATAGAGCTAGTTCAACTCTAGTGTAAAATTATTTGAACTAGCTTATACAGCTGGTTCAACTCTAGTGTAAAATTATTTGAATTAGCTTATAGATCTAGTTCAACTCTAGTGTAAAATTATTTGTACTCGGCTGTAGAGCTAGTTCAACTCTAGTGTAAAATTATTTGAACTAGGCTATAGAGCTAGTTCATTTCAGTGTAAAATTATTTGTACTAGACTATAGAGCTAATTCAACTCTAGTGTAAAATTATTTGTACAAGCTTATAGAGCTAGTTCAACACTAGTGTAAAATTATTTTTACTAGGCTATAGAGCTAGTTCAACTCTAGTGTAAAATTATTTTAACTAGCTTATAGAGCTAGTCCAACTCTAGTGTAAAATTATTTGTACTAAGCTATAGAGCTAGTTCGATTCTAGTGTAAAATTATTTTAACTAGCTTATAGAGCTAGTTCAACTCTAGTGTAAAATTATTTGAACTAGCTTATACAGTTAGTTCAACTCTGGTGTAAAATTATTTTAACTAGCTTATAGAGCTAGTTCAACTCTAGTCTAAAATTATTTGTGCAAGCTTATAGAGCTAGTTCAACTCTAGTGTAAAATTATTTGTACTAGGCTATAGAGCTAGCTCAACTCTAGTGTAAAATTATTTGAACTAGCTTATAC
>NW_025298258.1:0-953 GCF_018294505.1 Triticum aestivum | reverse complement strand
TTTTGGGGTCCCAAAGCGATTTCCATAGTAGTATAACCCCAAGGTGCGCTTACATGTCGGTCATGAACATTGGCTGTTTTGGCCGATTCTGGCCCGTTTCATGGACTATTACTCAATGCTTTGGGGTCCAGGAGTGGTTTCCATGGTTACCGAACCCTCGAGTGCGTTTACTTGTCGGTCATAAACACTCGCTCTTTTGGCCAATTCTGGCCTGTTTCATGGACTATTACTTACTATTTTGGGGTCCTAGAGTGACTTCCACAATTAACAAACCCTGGGGTGCGTTTATGTGTCGGTCATCAACACTCGTTGTTTTGGCCGATTCTGGCCCGTTTCTTGGATTATTACTCACCGTTTTGGGGTCGCGAAGCGATTTCCATAATTGTTGAACCCCAAGGTCTGCTTACGTGTCGATCATCAACACTGGCAGTTTTGGCCGATTCTGGCCCGTTTGATGGACTATTACTGACTGTTTTTGGGTCCCGGAGTGGTTTCCATGGTTAACGAACCATGCGGTGTGTTTACATGTCGGTCATCAACGCTCGCAATTTTGGCTTATTCTGACCTGTTTCTTCGAATATTACTCACTGTTTTGGGGTCCCGAAGCGATTTCCATAGGTGTTGGTCACCAACACTGGCAGTTTTGACCGATTCTGGCCCGGTTCATGGACTATTACTCACTGTTTTGGGGTGCCAGAGCGATTTCCATAGTTGTTGAACCCCAAGAAGCGCTTACGTGTCGGTCATCAACACTGGCAGTTTTGGCCGATTCTAGCCCGTTTCGTGGACGATTACTCACTATTTGGGGTACCCGGAGTGATTTCCATGATTAACGAACCCTGGGGTGCGTTTACGTGTCGGTGACCAATACTGGTAGTTTTGGCCGATTCTGACCCGTTTCTTGGATTACTACTCACTGTTTTGGGGTCCCGAAGCGATTTCCATAATTGTTG
>NW_025298257.1:0-953 GCF_018294505.1 Triticum aestivum | reverse complement strand
ATGACCTTTGGTGGTGAGCTTGGAAGCGATCTTAGCGGCACGACGCTCCAATTCCTCCTCGGAAGTGAAGTGAGGAGGGGTAACTTGATCATCTCGAGCATCGTCTTGAGCTTGTTCTTGATCTTGAACTAGCTCGAGGGGAAGAACTTGACCTTGGGCATCATTTGGTGGATCACCACCATCTTGAGGTTGATCTTGCCCTTGATCTTGTTCATGAGGTTGAGGGCCTTCACTTTGTTCTTCGGAAGCGTGTGGGTCTTGGGTTGGTGATGGCTCCACTTGATTGGAGCATTGTCCTTCTCCTTCGGCCACAAGGGGTTCCTCAACGGGTAGGATATAACCAATACCCATTCTTCTTATGGCTTGGGGAGGAATTTCATCACCTACATCACAAGTACCACTTTGCTCCACTTGGGAGCCATTATTTTCATCAAACTCCACGTTACACGTCTCCTCAATAAGTCCCGTGGACTTATTGAGAACAATGTAAGCATGGGAGTTTGTAGCATAACCAACAAATATGCCCTCATGAGCTCTAGTCTCAAATTTAGACAAACGAACACCTTTCTTGAGAATGAAACACTTACACCCGAACACCCGAAAGTACTTGAGGTTGGGCTTGTTCCCGGTGAGGATCTCATATGGAGTCTTGTTCAAGCCTTTGCGAAGATAGAGCCGATTTGAAGCATGACACGCGGTGTTGATGGCTTCGGCCCAAAAGTTGTATGGAGACTTGAACTCCGCCATCATGGTCCTTGCCGCATCCATCAACGTCCGATTCTTCCTCTCCGCAACACCATTTTGTTGAGGGGTGTAAGGTGCGGAATATTGATGCTTGATCCCCTCATCACTGAGAAACTCATCCAAGGTGTAGTTCTTGAACTCGGTGCCGTTGTCACTTCTTATTGTCAAGATCTTTGTATTGTGTTGACGTTGGGCTTCATTTGCAAAGT
>NW_025298256.1:0-953 GCF_018294505.1 Triticum aestivum | reverse complement strand
AAGAATATGATAAAGCAATCTGAATATTGCAAATATATATGAAGTATTGATAATGGTGGGGATCCGGAAGCGGTCTTGGTCTGGTCGTTGGACACAAACGAAGTACACGAAGTTGCAATGGCTAACTTTTAACTAAACAAATCCCAAGGAAAAGCTACTAGATGGATCTACTTATATAGGAGCAAGGGGTGGCGGCCAAGGAGGTGGGAGGACGTCCCAAGGCAGCCTAAAACTAAATCTAGGTCGTACAAGGCCAATGGGCCCAAGTGGAGGTGATGTAACACCTTTGGACTTGTAGTTTGACTCGGATTCTGCTGCAGCATCAGATTGTTTCGTCCACAACTCAACGCTCCGGACGAATTTGAAGGTGACTCCAATTGGGTTGGAAAGTGCACGAAATCTAGTTTCCAACAAAAAAAGAATCACCCAATTCGGAGTCCGTATGAAAAACTTGTGTGCGTTTTGAATCAGGTGTGTCTGTGCAGTCCGAATCTGAATCCAGAACGTGAGAGACTTGGACTCTATCTTCTCTTGGGCCAAAAGAGACGTGAGAGAACTTTTTGGACAGCAAATAAACATCTCTTTCTTCCTTATCTTCATATGTGGATTGTACAAATGTCCCATACACCTGCAATTAGACAAAACACAAAAGTGTGTGAAGTATTTTTGTTCTGGATAACATAAATAGATTATTGAATAGTTTGCACTAGAAATCACCTGACAAATATGCATATATGCAATATTTTTGGTCATATCCAAGGTAGTCATGTCCTCATCATCCTCCCCTTCTTGAAAATAAAGCCGTCCTCGGCGTTGCTTAATCTGAAATGTGGCTAACAAAAGAGACAAGGTGTACATGTTGTATATGTATATGTCATCCATTTTTACTTCCCTTGATTTTTGCATATATGACACATGAATAGATGAGTAACTTGCATAGTTCATAAAATCTA
>NW_025298255.1:0-953 GCF_018294505.1 Triticum aestivum | reverse complement strand
GAAGGGAGCTGACGGGCACGCAGCCATGTGGAAGAAGAAATCTATATTCTGGGAGCTAGAATATTGGAAAGTCCTAGATGTCCGCTCTGCAATCGACGTGATGCACGTTACGAAGAATATTTGCGTGAACCTCCTAAGCTTCTTGGGCGTGTATGGGAAGACAAATGATACAAAGGAAGCACGGCAGGACCAGCAACGTTTGAAAGACCCTGATGACCGGCATCCGGAATGGTTTCAAGGTCGTGCCAGCTACGCTCTGACCAAAGAAGAGAAGGTCATCTTTTTTGAATGCCTGAGCAGTATGAAGGTCCCGTCTGGATTCTCGTCCAATATAAAGGGAATAATAAACATGGCGGAGAAAAAGTTCCAAAACCTGAAGTCTCACGACTGCCACGTGATTATGACGCAATTGCTTCCGATTGCTTTGAGGGGGCTCCTGCCGGAAAATGTTCGAGTAGCGATTGTGAAGCTATGTGCATTCCTCAATGCAATCTCTCAAAAGGTAATCAATCCAGAAGTTCTACCACGGTTACAGAATGATGTGATCCAATGTCTTGTCAGTTTCGAGTTGGTGTTCCCGCCATCCTTCTTCAATATTATGACGCACCTCCTGGTTCACCTAGTCGAAGAGATTTTCGTTCTCGGTCCTGTATTTCTACACAATATGTTCCCCTTCGAGAGGTTCATGGGAGTATTAAAGAAATATGTTCGTAACCGTGCTAGGCCAGAAGGAAGCATCGCCAAGGGCTATGGAAATGAGGAGGTAATTGAGTTTTGTGTTGACTTTGTTCCTGACCTTAAGCCGATTGGTCTTCCTCGATCGCGGCACGAGGGGAGACTAAGTGGAAAAGGCACGATCGGAAGGAAATCAACGATATGTATGGACGGCCATTCTCTGACTGAAGCACACCACACTGTACTGACCAATTCCAGCTTGGTGGCTCCGTACTTTG
>NW_025298254.1:0-953 GCF_018294505.1 Triticum aestivum | reverse complement strand
CATATAAAATTGATGCAACTAAAATTATCGAAGTATTTTCTGTTCAAAATCATTAAAAGCAAAAAGAATTTTCATAAAGAACTTTTTTTATAGAAACTTTAATAGCAAAAAGAATTATCATAAAGTAAAATAAATAAGTAATTAGAAACAAAATAAAATAAAATAAATAAGTTTTTTGTTGTAAGTAGAAAAAAAACAAAATAAATATAGCAAAAAAGAAAACAAAAAAACTAAATACAGCAAAAAGAATTTTCATAAAGAACTAATGGCACTAATAGAAAGTTTATATTTTTTCTAAAACTAATGGCACTAACAGACAGTTTATAATTTGCTGACCTAAAAGCAAAAAGAATTAAAAAATAAAGCAAAAAACAAAAGAAAATAAATAATGCAAAAAACAAAACAAAAAAACTGAAGAAAAAAAACTATTTTTATAGTAAAGTTAATCACAAACTTCTGATTCACACAAATTTCATAGAATTCAAATTTTAACTATTTAAATTTGAAAACTAATGGCACTAACAGAAAGTTTATAAATTTTCTGACCTAAAAGCACAAAGAATTAAAAAATAAAGCAAAAAACAAAAGAAAATAAGTAATGCAAAAAACAGAACCAAAAAACTGGAAAAAAAATTAAAAAAACTGCCACCTATTGGGCCACCACGGCCTGAATACGACTAGAAACCCAACCTGGGCCAGGATTCAGGCCCGCAGAAGGCCCAATAGGCCCACAGACAGCACAGTGTGACATTAGGCCCGTAAGCCTGCATTTGAGAGGAGCTCGAGAGGGCAGCCGCAGTGGGGCTTATAAACCACTCCGAGCCCCTCTCAACTAGCGAGGTGGGACTAAACTTTTGGCCGCGGGCAGCGCAAGGCCTTTGGTCCCGGTTGGTGGCACCAACCGGGACTAAAGGGGGCATTGGTCCCGGTTCGTGGCACCAACCGGGACCAAT
>NW_025298253.1:0-953 GCF_018294505.1 Triticum aestivum | reverse complement strand
ATGGAAATCGCTTCGGGACCCCAAAACGGTGAGTAATAGTCCACGAAACCCGTCAGAATTGGCCAAAACTCTCAGTGTTGACGACGGACACATAAACGAACCCCGGGGTTCATCGATCGTGGAAATTGCTGTAGGTCCCCAAAACGCTGAGTGATAGTGCACAAAACGGACTAGAATCGGCCGAATATGTGAGTGTTGATCACCGACACGTAAACGCACCAAGGGTTCATCAATCATCGAAATGACTCCAAGACCCCAAAATAGAGTAATAGTCCAAGAAACGGGCCAGAATCGGCCCAAACTGTGATTGTTGATGACCGACATGTAAGCGCACCTTGGAATTCGACAACCATGGAAATCGCTTTGGGACCCCAAAACGGTGAGTAATAGTCCAAGAAACGGGCCAGAATCGGCCCAAACTGTGATTATTGATGACCGACATGTAAGCGCACCTTGGAATTCGACAACCATGGAAATCGCTTTGGGACCCCAAAACGGTGAGTAATAGTCCATGAAACGGGCCAGAATCGGCCAAAACTGCGAGTGTTGATGACCAACACGTAAGCACACCTTGGAGTTCAACAACAATGGAAATCACTTCGGGACCCCAAAACCGTGAGTAATAGTCCACGAAACATGTCAGAATTGGCCAAAACTGTGAGTGTTGACGACAAACACATAAATGCACCCCAGGGTTCATCAATCGTGGAAATCCCTCTGGGTCTCCAAAACATTGAGTAATAGTGGACGAAACGGACACGATTCGGCCAAATATGTGAGTGTTGATGACCGACACGTAAACGCACCCTGGGGTTCGTCAATCATGGAAATGACTCTGAGACCCCAAAATAGAGTAGTAGTCCAAGAAACGGGCCAGAATCGGCCCAAACTGTGATTGTTGATGACCGACACGTAAGCGCACCTTGGAGTTCGACAACCATGGAAATCGCTTC
>NW_025298252.1:0-953 GCF_018294505.1 Triticum aestivum | reverse complement strand
TATTTTCTCACCTTCACAGATGATTTGAGCAGATATGGATATATCTACTTAATGAAGCATAAGTCTGAAACATTTGAAAAGTTCAAAGAATTTCAGAGTGAAGTTGAAAATCATCGTAACAAGAAAATAAAGTTTCTACGATCTGATCGTGGAGGAGAATATTTGAGTTACGAGTTTGGTGTACATTTGAAAAACTGTGGAATAGTTTCACAACTCACGCCACCCGGAACACCACAGCGCAATGGTGTGTCCGAACGTCGTAATCGTACTTTACTAGATATGGTGCGATCTATGATGTCTCTTACAGATTTACCGCTATCATTTTGGGGTTATGCTTTAGAGACGGCCGCATTCACGTTAAATAGGGCACCATCAAAATCCGTTGAGACGACGCCTTATGAACTATGGTTTGGCAAGAAACCAAAGTTGTCGTTTCTTAAAGTTTGGGGATGCGATGCTTATGTGAAAAAGCTTCAACCTGATAAGCTCGAACCCAAATCGGAGAAATGTGTATTCATAGGATACCCAAAGGAAACTGTTGGGTACACCTTCTATCACAGATCCAAAGGCAAAACATTCGTTGCTAAGAATGGATCATTTCTAGAGAAGGAGTTTCTCTCGAAAGAAGTGAGTGGGAGGAAAGTAGAACTTGACGAGGTAACTGTACCTGCTCCCTTACTGGAGAGTAGTTCATCACAGAAAACTGTTTCAGTGACACCTACACCGGTTAGTGAGGAAGCCAATGATAATGATCATGAAACTTCAGATCAAGATACTACTGAACCACGTAGATCAACCAGAGTAAGATCCGCGCCAGAGTGGTACGGAAATCCTGTTCTGGAAGTCATGCTACTAGATCATGATGAACCTACGAACTATGAAGAAGCGATGGTGAGCCCAGATTCCGCAAAGTGGCTTGAAGCCATGAAATCTGAGATGGGATCCATGTATGA
>NW_025298251.1:0-953 GCF_018294505.1 Triticum aestivum | reverse complement strand
CCGACACCCCATTCACTCTCCCCCGGCTCTCCCTCGCTCTCTCCCCCGCCCGACCGAACACCACCGTCGCCGCCGTTCGCCATAGCCACCGCCTCCGACCACCCCTCGCTTCCCCGACTAGCTCAGGAGCTCCGCCTCGACTCCCTCTTCCTCCCCACCGCTCCACAGCTCCCCGGAAGCCCTGCATCGCCGCCACGTCGCCGTTCCCCTCTTCGGGCTCCGACCACCGTCGCCGTCGAATTCGCCGTCTCCAGCGCGTCCCCGAGCCCGCTTCGACGCCCACTGCAACCGCGGTGAGCTACGCCACCGTTTCCCCCTCTCCTTCCCCTTGTTCCCTCACCGTAGCTTCCCCCCCACCACGGCCGAACCTCCGCCGTCGCCGAGCTCGCCGTCGACGCAGCTCCGGTGACCATTTGGTCACCCCGGCGAGTCCAACAAGTTCACAGAACCCCGTAGAGCATCCCTAGCGCCTCGCCTTGCTCGACTTCAAGCTCCAGCACCGTTCCCGTGCACGACCGAACCCCGGCGGCCGCAGCCGAGCTCACCGCCGTCGACTCCGGCCACCCCGACCCCAACGGGCTCCGCCAAGAGATGCGGGTTGTCCTCAGCTCCACTCCGGTGGCCTCCGCGGTCCATTTGGTGGCCGAAACGACCAAAACCACTCTCGCCGCCGCGCTAATGGTCGCCGCCGGCCAGAACTCCGGCGGGCTGACGTGGCTTAGTTAATTAGTCACTAACCCCCCCACCTACTGACGCTGACAAGTGGGCCCAGGGCCTAGTCAAAGCTAACCAGCCCGGGTCAACGCGGGATTAGCCCCTGTGTCACTGACGTGTGGACCCCACACGTCAGGTTTGACCCGAGCCAGCCCTGTTGACCTGCTGATGCCACTGTGACGTCAGGCTGACGCAGTAATTGAATTTCTGGATTTAAATTAAATCAGGAAATTCCAGAA
>NW_025298250.1:0-953 GCF_018294505.1 Triticum aestivum | reverse complement strand
TAACCCTCTCAACTTTCTTGCACATGCTATGTGGATGAAATGATGATACCATGCCAACTTTCAACCTTTTCAGAGTTCATTTGAAATGCTTTTCAATTTTAGGGTCTTATAGCTCAAAATAATTAGTAAATGCATGAAAAATAACAAATGAAGCCAGAAAGGATTGAAAAATGATGATGTGGCTTTGAATGGTGCATTTTCAACACACAAAAAGTCAGGAGTTCAAATAAGTTCTAAAAATTAAATCCCTGTGTAACAGACGACTTTCCGTATGAAATCCAGATAATTTGAAAGAGATTGTCCGTTTTGTACACGAAGTGCATCCAGTTTTTGCCGTAACCCTCTCAACTTTCTTGCACATGCTATGTGGATGAAATGATGATACCATGCCAACTTTCAACCTTTTCAGAGTTCATTTGAAATGCTTTTCAATTTTAGGGTCTTATAGCTCAAAATAATTAGTAAATGCATGAAAAATAACAAATGAAGTCAGAAAGGATTGAAAAATGATGATGTGGCTTTGAATGGTGCATTTTGAACACACAAAAAGTCAGGAGTTCAACTAAGTTTTAAAAAATGAAATCCCTTTGTAACAGACGAGTTTCCGTATGAAATCCTGATACTTCGAAAGAGATTGTCCGTTTTGTACACGAAGTGCATCCAGTTTTTGCCGTAACCCTCTCAACTTTCTTGCACATGCTATGTGGATGAAATGATGATACCATGCCAACTTTCAACCTTTTCAGAGTTCATTTGAAATGTTTTTCAATTTTAGGGTCTTATAGCTCAAAATAATTAGTAAATGCATGAAAAATAACAAATGAAGCCAGAAAGGATTGAAAAATGATGATGTGGCTTTGAATGGTGCATTTTCAACACACAAAAAGTCAGGAGTTCAAATAAGTTTTAAAAAATGAAATCCCTTTGAAACAGCGAGTTTCCATATGAAATCC
>NW_025298249.1:0-953 GCF_018294505.1 Triticum aestivum | reverse complement strand
AAACTTATTTGAACTCCTGACTTTTTGTGTGTTCAAAATGCACCATTCAAAGCCACATCATCATTTTTCAATCCTTCCTGACTTCATTTGTTATTTTTCATGCATTTACTAATTATTTTGAGCTATAAGACCCTAAAATTGAAAAGCATTTCAAATGAACTCTGAAAAGGTTGAAAGTTGGCATGATATCATCATTTCATCCACATAGCATGTGCAAGAAATTTGAGAGGGTTACGGCAAAAACTGGATGCACTTCGTGTACAAAACGGACAATCTCTTTCAAAGTATCAGGATTTCATCCGGAAACTCGTCTGTTACAAAGGGATTTCATTTTTTAAAACTTATTTGAACTCCTGACTTTTTGTGTGTTCAAAATGCACCATTCAAAGTCACATCATCATTTTTCAATCCTTCCTGGCTTCATTTGTTATTTTTCATGCATTTACTAATTATTTTGAGCTATAAGACCCTAAAATTAAAAAAGCATTTCAAATGAACTCTGAAAAGGTTGAAAGTTGGCATGATATCATCATTTCATCCACATAGAATGTGCAAGAAAGTTGAGAGGGTTACGGCAAAAACTGGATGCACTTCGTGTACAAAACGGACAATCTCTTTCAAAGTATCAGGATTTCATCCGGAAACTCGTCTGTTACAAAGGGATTTCATTTTTTAAAACTTATTTGAACTCCTGACTTTTTGTGTGTTCAAAATGCACCATTCAAAGCCACATTATCATTTTTCAATCCTTTCTGACTTCATTTGTTATTTTGCATGCATTTACTAATTATTTTGAGCTATAAGACCCTAAAATTGAAAAGCATTTCAAATGAACTCTGAAAAGGTTGAAAGTTGGCATGATATCATCATTTCATCCACATAGCATGTGCAAGAAAGTTGAGAGGGTTACGGCAAAAACTGGATGCACTTCGTGTACAAAACGGACAATCTCC
>NW_025298248.1:0-953 GCF_018294505.1 Triticum aestivum | reverse complement strand
AACGGGCCAGAATCGGCCAAAACTACGAGTGTGGATGACCAACACGTAAGCACATCTTGGGGTTCAACAACTATGGAAATCGCTTCGGGACCCAAAATGGTGAGTAATAGTCCACGAAACAGGTCAGATTTGGCCAAAACTGTGAGTGTTGACGACGGACACATAAACGCACCCCGGGGTCCAACAATCGTGGAAATCGCTCTGGGTCCCCAAAATGTTGAGTAATAGTGTACGAAACGGAATAGAATTGCCCGAATATGTGAGTGTTGATGACCGACACGTAAACGCATCCCGGGGTTCGTCAATCGTGGAAATGACTCCGAGACCCCAAAATAGAGTAATAGTCCAAGAAATGGGCCAGAACCGGCCCAAACTGTGATTGTTGATGACCGACACGTAAGCGCACCTTGGAGTTCGACAACCATGGAAATCGCTTTGGGACCCCAAAACGGTGAGTAATAGTCCATGGAACGGGCCAGAATCGGCCAAAACTGCGAGTGTTGATGACCAACATGTAAGCACATCTTGGGGTTCAACAACTATGGAAATCGCTTCGGGACCCAAAATGGCGAGTAATAGTCCACGAAACAGGTCAGAATTGGCCAAAACTGTGAGTGTTGACGACGGACACATAAACGCACCCCGGGGTTCAACAATCGTGGAAATCGCTCTGGGTCCCCAAAATGTTGAGTAATAGTGTACGAAACGGAATAGAATTGCCCGAATATGTGAGTGTTGATGACCGACACGTAAACGCATCCCGGGGTTCATCAATCGTGGAAATGACTCCGAGACCCCAAAATAGAGTAATAGTCCAAGAAACGGGCCAGAATCGGCCCAAACTGTGATTGTTGATGACCGACACGTAAGCGCACCTTGGAGTTCGACAACCATGGAAATCGCTTTGGGACCCCAAAACGGTGAGTAATAGTCCATGGAACGGGCCAGAATCG
>NW_025298247.1:0-954 GCF_018294505.1 Triticum aestivum | reverse complement strand
TACACACTTAAGGTTCGGTGACGCTAGGGTTATGAAGATATGTATATGCAGAAACCCGAATGTTGTTCGGAGTCCCGGATGAGATCCCGGACGTCACGAGGAGTTCCGGAATGGTCCGGAGGTAAAGAATTATATATAGGAAGTGCTATTTCGGGCATCGGGACAAGTTTCGGGGTTATCGGTATTGTACCGGGACCACCGGAAGGGTCCCGGGGGTCCACTGGGTGGGGCCACCTGTCCCGGGGGGCCACATGGGCTGTAGGGGGTGCGCCTTGGCCTAGATGGGCCAAGGGCACCAGCCCCTATAGGCCCATGCGCCTAGGGTTTCCACCATGGAAGAGTCCATGTGGTGGAAGGCACCCCTAGGTGCCTTGGGGGGGAGGGAAACCTCCCCTTGGCCGCCGCCCCCCCTAGTAGATGCCATCTACTAGGGCCGGCGCCCCCCCTTGGCACCCCTATATATAGTGGGGGGGGGGAGAGGAGGGATTTTACACCAGCCCCTGGCGCCTCCATCTCCCCCCATTACGTCTCTCCCTCGTAGTCTCGGCGAAGCCCTGCTGCTGTGACGCCCTGCATCCACCACCACGCCGTCGTGCTGCTGGATCTTCATCAACCTCTCCTTCCCCCTTGCTGGATCAAGAAGGAGGAGACGTCTCCCGTCCCGTACGTGTGTTGAACGCGGAGGTGCCGTCCGTTCGGCGCTGGTCATCGGTGATTTGGATCACGTCGAGTACGACTACATCATCACCGTTCTTTTGAACGCTTCCGTGCGCGATCTACAAAGGTATGTAGATGCATCTAATCACTCGTTGCTAGATGAACTCCTAGATGATCTTGGTGAAACGAGTAGGAAATTTTTTGTTTTCTGCAACGTTCCCCAACAGTGGCATCATGAGCTAGGTCTATGCGTAGTTCTTCTTGCGCGAGTAGAACACAATTTGTTGTGGGCGTAGA
>NW_025298246.1:0-954 GCF_018294505.1 Triticum aestivum | reverse complement strand
TTTCAAATGAACTCTGAAAAGGTTGAAAGTTGGCATGGTATCATCATTTCATCCACATAGCATGTGCAAGAAAGTTGAGAGCGTTACGGCAAAAACTGGATGCACTTCGTGTACAAAACGGACAATCTCTTTCAAAGTATCAGGATTTCATACGGAAACTCGTCTGTTACAAAGGGATTTCATTTTTTAAAACTTATTTGAACTCCTGACTTTTTTTGTGTTCAAAATGCACCATCCAAAGCCACATCATCATTTTTCAATCCTTTCTGACTTCACTTGTTATTTTTCATGCATTTACTAATTATTTTGAGCTATAAGACCCTAAAATTGAAAAGCATTTCAAATGAACTCTGAAAAGGTTGAAAGTTGGCATGGTATCATCATTTCATCCACATAGCATGTGCAAGAAAGTTGAGAGGGCTACGGCAAAAACTGGATGCACTTCGTGTACAAAACGGACAATCTCTTTCAAAGTATCAGGATTTCATACGGAAACTCGTCTGTTACAAAGGGATTTCATTTTTTAAAACTTATTTGAACTCCTGACTTTTTGTGTGTTCAAAATGCACCATTCAAAGCCACATCATCATTTTTCAATCCTTTGTGACTACATTTGTTATTTTTCATGCATTTACTAATTATTTTGAGCTATAAGACTCTAAAATTGAAAAGCATTTCAAATGAACTCTGAAAAGGTTGTAAGTTGGCATGGTATCATCATTTCATCCATATAGCATGTGCAAGAAAGTTGAGAGGGTTACGACAAAAACTGGATGCACTTCGTGTACAAAACGGACAATCTCTTTCAAAGTATCAGGATTTCATACGGAAACTCGTCTGTTACAAAGGGATTTCATTTGTTAAAACTTATTTGAACTCCTGACTTTTTGTGTGTTCAAAATGCACCATTCAAAGCCACATCATCATTTTTCAATCCTTTCTGACTTCATTTGT
>NW_025298245.1:0-954 GCF_018294505.1 Triticum aestivum | reverse complement strand
CATCTTATATTCGCAATATCCAGATTGCAATCTTAGTTTCTTGCTTGTTCTTCGTTTGCTCGCAGGAAACAGACCCTCGTGGTCAGGTTGATCGTGCTCCGGCGTGGTCAATAACCTCTCGGAGTTGGTTTAGCGATTGCTAAGGCGCGACGTCCTCGCACGTTCGTAGTCGGATCGTCAAAGTCGACTTCCACCAAAGCGATATCCATCATCTCATCGAAAGATCGGGACCCTCGCCTCTATCAACCGCTTATCCGCCACCGCTCCGAATCCGTATCCATATACCACCACCAATCCGTGTCCATATACCACCACTGATCCATATCCATATACTACCACCGCTACCACCACCGCTGCCATATACCACCACCATATATCCACCACCAATCCGAGTTCCTTGCATATTAGGTTTGTTTTCGAGATCCATCTAGATTCCGATTCGTGTTTCCTTGCCGGAGTCGGGTAGCCACGCTCCGTTTAGGCCCAAAATTTTTCGAAAATGCATTTTTCGAAAAAAATTCTGGCTATCCTATTTTTAGGTGTTTCTGAGTGTTTTGAGACAGGTGCCATTATAGGAAGTTTTTTTTGACCCGTTTCCAGTTTTTGGGTCCGGGCAGTCGAAAAAAAATATTTGGTCGAAAAAATTTCGTGCCCATCCTGTCCGTTTGAGCTAGGAAGAGTTTAGAGACACTCGCCATTATAGTGATTTTTCGCAAAAAAAAAAAGCAGCGCAAAAAAAAAGAGCGCAAAAAAAAGAGCGAAAAAAAAATCAGAGTGTGCTTTTCCCTTGTTTACGTGCCGCGCCGTGATTTTGTTGGTGTTCTAGGCTCGCGTCTCTAGCACAGTCTAGCCTAGGACCAGCACAGTACCGTCGTTGAGCGTTTATTCAACTTTGCATCTCTGAATTGATTATTGCTGACCCTTTTTGCTACCATATTATAAGCCTTCCCAGCT
>NW_025298244.1:0-954 GCF_018294505.1 Triticum aestivum | reverse complement strand
GTGGTCAAACGCTACAGGGTTAGCCGGGACGGGGGCCCTGGGGGGTAGCAATGCCACCGGAGCATCGTACCGGGCCCTCATACATGCGGGGTGGTGTTGTGGCATGTCCGAAGAGGCGGCACGCGTCTCCGGGTTGTGGCCCCCCTCACGGACGGCAATGAAACGGTAGTAGACGTTCTGCGGTAACGATGCAGCGTGAATATTATTAAATACTTGGAGCGCGATAAAATCATGAGTTTTTTACACAACGTGGGCACATGTGCTATAGGATTGATGGTAATTTTTCATAATTTTTTGTGATGGAGAAGTATCTGAACACTTCCCTCTACGCGGATTGCTCTTCGCACGTCTACGACTGTGGCCGGCGGCCTCCGGGGGCTAGCATACCGTCAAATCTTGCGTAGGCGGCCTCTCACAAATCTGGAAGTGTTGAGGTGGTTGCAAACGCCCAGCACGCGTCTCCGGGGTGTGCCCCCCCCCCCTCACGGACGCCGCCACCGCCGGCACCTGGAGGGGGGAAACGGACGCGTCGGGTCTACACAGAGTGGATGTAGCTGTGGGTTTGGCCCGGATGTTGCTCCAAAGTGTTCCTCTGGGCCGACCTAACACAACCGGGTGGAGAGGTCCACTGGTCAAAGCCCGTCCGTGCAAAGTCAAAGGGCTAGATCCCGTGGTCAAACGCTACAGGGTTAGCCGGGACGGGGGCCCTGGGGGGTAGCAATGCCACCGGAGCGTCGTACCGGGCCCTCATACATGCGGGGTGGTGTTGTGGCATGTCCGAAGAGGCGGCACACGTCTCCGGGTTGTGGCCCCCCTCACGGACGGCAATGAAACGGTAGTAGACGTTCTGCGGTAACGATGCAGCGTGAATATTATTAAATACTTGGAGCGCGATAAAATCATGAGTTTTTTACACAACGTGGGCACATGTGCTATAGGACTGATGGTAATTTT
>NW_025298243.1:0-954 GCF_018294505.1 Triticum aestivum | reverse complement strand
CACCACCACCATGCCGTCGTGTTGCTGCTGGATGGAGTCTTCCCCAACCTCTCCCTCTCTCCTTGCTGGATCAAGGCGTGGGAGACGTCACCGGGCTGCACGTGTGTTGAACGCGGAGGCACCGTTCTTCGGTGCTTAGATCGGAATCAACTGCGATCTGAATCGCTACGAGTACGACTCCCTCATCCGCGTTCTTGCAACGCTTCCGCATCGCGATCTACAATGGTATGTAGATGCACTCTCCTTCCCTCTCGTTGCTAGTAAACTCCATAGATTGATCTTGGTGATGCGTAGAAAATTTTGAATTTCTGCTACGTTACCCAACAGTGGCATCATGAGCTAGGTCTATGCGTAGTTTCTATGCACGAGTAGAACACAAAGTAGTTGTGGGCATCGATGTTGCCAATTCTTCTTGCCGCTACTAGTCTTATCTTGTTTCGGCGGCATTGTGGGATGAAGCGGCCCGGACCGACCTTACACGTACGCTTACGTGAGACAGGTTCCACCGACTGACATGCACTAGTTGCATAAAGTGGCTAGCGGGTGTCTGTCTCTCCCACTTTAGTCGGAACGGATTCGATGAAAAGGGTCCTTATGAAGGGTAAATAGAAATTGGCATATCACGTTGTGGTTTTACGTAGGTAAGAAACGTTCTTGCTAGAAACCTATACAAGCCACGTAAAAACTTGCAACAACAATTAGAGGACGTCTAACTTGTTTTTGCAGCATGTGCTATGTGATGTGATATGGCCAGAAGATGTGATGAATGATATATGTGATGTATGAGATTGATCATATTCTTGTAATAGGAATCACGACTTGCATGTCGATGAGTATGACAACCGGCAGGAGCCATAGGAGTTGTCTTTATTTTTTGTATGACCTGCGTGTCATTGAATAACGCCATGTAAATTACTTTACTTTATTGCTAAGCGCGTTAGCCATAGAAGTAGA
>NW_025298242.1:0-954 GCF_018294505.1 Triticum aestivum | reverse complement strand
GATTCACGGGTCCAGCGTCGGCGTTGTGGCGCGGCAAGCGTGCACTGGTGCGGTTGAGAGGGAGGGGTGGAAACCGCGTTAAACTCGTCTCCGTAGTTGAGAGGGAGCGGCCAAAGCAATGTGCAATCGTCTTTGTAGTGGAGCTGGGAGGGGCAAGGATAAGGGACGAAGACCGGGGTAACATGTCGGATGCGATCATACCAGCACTAAAGCACCGGATCCCATCAGAACTCCGAAGTTAAGCGTGCTTGGGCGAGAGTAGTACTAGGATGGGTGACCTCCTGGGAAGTCCTCGTGTTGCATTCCCTTTTTAATTTTTTTCGCGCCGCTTGCAAAACAAAACGCACGTGTAAGTAATATATTTACCGTGTTTTATTATTTTGCACGAGTGCGGTAAGTCATAGCTGGGTGCTCACGATTCACGGTTCCAGCGTCGGCGTTGTGGCGCGGCAAGCGTGCACTGGTGCGGTTGAGAGGGAGGGGTGGAAACCGCGTTAAACTCGTCTCCGTAGTTGAGAGGGAGCGGCCAAAGCAATGTG
The DNA here is from genome assembly GCF_018294505.1 of Triticum aestivum. Lineage (NCBI taxonomy): Eukaryota > Viridiplantae > Streptophyta > Magnoliopsida > Poales > Poaceae > Triticum > Triticum aestivum. Next base: position 415 of record NW_025298242.1, on the reverse strand, counting down.
CAATCGTCTTTGTAGTGGAGCTGGGAGGGGCAAGGATAAGGGACGAAGACCGGGGTAACATGTCGGATGCGATCATACCAGCACTAAAGCTTCGGATCCCATCAGAACTCCGAAGTTAAGCGTGCTTGGGCGAGAGTAGTACTAGGATGGGTGACCTCCTGGGAAGTCCTCGTGTTGCATTCCCTTTTTAATTTTTTTCGCGCCGCTTGCAAAACAAAACGCACGTGTAAGTAATATATTTACCGTGTTTTATTATTTTGCACGAGTGCGGTAAGTCATAGCTGGGTGCTCACGATTCACGGGTCCAGCGTCGGCGTTGTGGCGCGGCAAGCGTGCACTGGTGCGGTTGAGAGGGAGGGGTGGAAACCGCGTTAAACTCGTCTCCGTAGTTGAGAGGGAGCGGCCAAAGCAATGT
>NW_025298241.1:0-954 GCF_018294505.1 Triticum aestivum | reverse complement strand
CGATCATACCAGCACTAAAGCACCGGATCCCATCAGAACTCCGAAGTTAAGCGTGCTTGGGCGAGAGTAGTACTAGGATGGGTGACCTCCTGGGAAGTCCTCGTGTTGCATTCCCTTTTTAATTTTTTTCGCGCCGCTTGCAAAACAAAACGCACGTGTAAGTAATATATTTACCGTGTTTTATTATTTTGCACGAGTGCGGTAAGTCATAGCTGGGTGCTCACGATTCACGGGTCCAACGTCGGCGTTGTGGCGCGGCAAGCGTGCACTGGTGCGGTTGAGAGGGAGGGGTGGAAACCGCGTTAAACTCGTCTCCGTAGTTGAGAGGGAGCGGCCAAAGCAATGTGCAATCGTCTTTGTAGTGGAGCTGGGAGGGGCAAGGATAAGGGACGAAGACCGGGGTAACATGTCGGATGCGATCATACCAGCACTAAAGCACCTGATCCCATCAGAACTCTGAAGTTAAGCGTGCTTGGGCGAGAGTAGTACTAGGATGGGTGACCTCCTGGGAAGTCCTCGTGTTGCAATCCCTTTTTAATTTTTTTCGCGCCGCTTGCAAAACAAAACGCACGTGTAAGTAATATATTTACCGTGTTTTATTATTTTGCACGAGTGCGGTAAGTCATAGCTGGGTGCTCACGATTCACGGGTCCAGCATCGGCGTTGTGGCGCGGCAAGCGTGCACTGGTGCGGTTGAGAGGGAGGGGTGGAAACCGCGTTAAACTCGTCTCCGTAGTTGAGAGGGAGCGGCCAAAGCAATGTGCAATCGTCTTTGTAGTGGAGCTGGGAGGGGCAAGGATAAGGGACGAAGACCGGGGTAACATGTCGGATGCGATCATACCAGCACTAAAGCACCGGATCCCATCAGAACTCCGAAGTTAAGCGTGCTTGGGCGAGAGTAGTACTAGGATGGGTGACCTCCTGGGAAGTCCTCGTGTTGCATTCCCTTTTTAA
>NW_025298240.1:0-954 GCF_018294505.1 Triticum aestivum | reverse complement strand
GCAAGCACACCTTGGGGGTTCAAAACCTATGGAAATCGCTTCAAGACCCCAAAACGGTGACTAATAGTCCACGAAACATGTCAGAATTGGCCAAAACTGTCAATGTTGACGACGGACACATAAACGCACCACGGGGTTCATCAATCGTGGAAATTGCTCTGGGTCCCCAAAACGCTGAGTAATAGTGCATGAAACGGACTAGAATCGGCCGAATATGTGAGTGTTGATGACCGACACGTAAACGCACCTCGGGGTTCGTTAATCGTGGAAATGACTCCGACACCCCAAAGTAGAGCAATAGTCCAAGAAACGGGCCAGAATCGGCCCAAACTGTGATTCTTGATGACCGACAAGTAAGCGCACCTTGGAGTTCGACAACCATGGAGATCGCTTTGGGACCCCAAAACGGTGATTAATAGTCCATGAAACGGGCTAGAAAAGGCCAAAACTGCGAGTGTTGATGATGAACACGTAAGCACACCTTGGAGTTCAACAACTATGGAAATCGCTTCGGGACCCCAAAACGGTGAGTAATAGTCCATGAAACAGGTTAGAATTGGACAAAACTGTGAGTGTTGACGACGGACACATAAACGCACCCAGGGTTCATCAATCGTGGAAATCGCTCTGGGTCCCCAAAACACTGAGTAATAGTGCACGAAACAGACACGATTCAGCCGAATATGTGAGTGTTGATGACCGACACGTAAACGCACCCTGGGGTTCGTCAATCGTGGAAATGACTCCGAGACCCCAAAATAGGGTAATAGTCCAAGAAACGGGCAAGAATCGACCCAAACTATGATTGTTGATGACCGACACATGAGCGCACCTTGGAGGTCGACAACCATGGAAATTGCTTTGGGACCCCAAAACGGTGAGTAATAGTCCATGAAACGGGCCAGAATCGGCCAAAACTGCGAGTGTTGATGACCGACACGCAAGCACACCTTG
>NW_025298239.1:0-954 GCF_018294505.1 Triticum aestivum | reverse complement strand
GCGTGCTCATCCCGATAAATGATGCAATTGTTCATGCACACATGGTATTTCACGTGCGGTAAATCCAGAGGACACACGATTTTCTTCGCCTCCTCCAAACTGGTCGGGCACTTGTTCCCCTTGGGAAGACGTTCGTGCCAGAATGACATGTTCTCGTCGAAGCATGCGTCGGTCATTTTGTGTTTTACCTTCATCTCCAGAGCCATGAGCGTTACTTTCAGGCGGGTATCCTCGGGCCTGCATCCTTCATACAATGGAGTAACCGCGTCTAACTCAAGTTGATCCATCTTGGCTTTCTCTCGGGCGGCAGCTCTTGCGTTATCCGTCTGCTTGAGAAGCAGCTCTTGAATATGAGGGTCCTGCACCCAGCCCATCGATGGTCCAGCGTCGTCTGCTCCGCTGGCATCATCATCTTCATGATCATGCCCGTTGTCTGCTCCGGCATCTTCCTCATCATCATGTCCTGCATCTTCTACATGATGACTGTGTACAGCATCACCGTCGTGATCATCTCCTGGGGATTCTTCTTCTTCTCGCCCGCCCGAGCCGCGGTGGTTGTCTTGCTGCCCTTCCTCATTTCTTGCCCGGCCCCCATGGACGACTTCGTAGTCATCTTCATCACCTTGCCACCGATAGCCATCCATGAAACCACGCAAGAGCAGGTGGTCCCGCACCTGCCCGGATTCCGGGTCCGCAATAAGGCTCTTCAGCTTGCATCTTCGACACGGACATCTTATCTCCGTCTCGTTCTTTTGAAGCATCTCGGCCTTCGCGGACCTCAAAAACCTATTCACGATGCCTTCGGTCATCATGCGGACCATGGTCGCCTGCGGGGTAGAGCAAAACGATATTTTAGAACCAAGAAAAAATTTGGCATGACTTTCCCTAAAAATAGGACCAAAAAGAATGCTTAATGCCAAAATTCTCGCCGAAACGGAAATGAATCAACATTCC
>NW_025298238.1:0-954 GCF_018294505.1 Triticum aestivum | reverse complement strand
CGAAATCCACCATCTCATCGAAAGACGGGACACCTCCGCCTCTATCAGTGCTTTTCCCTTGTTTACGTGCCGCGCCGTTGATAGAGGCGGAGGTGTCCCGTCTTTCGATGAGATGATGGATTTCGCTTTGGTGGAAGTCGACTTTGACGATCCGACTACGAACGTGCGAGGACGTCGCGCCTTAGCAATCGCTAAACCAACTCCGAGAGGTTATTGACCACGCCGGAGCACGATCAACCTGACCACGAGGGTCTGTTTACTGCGAGCAAACGAAGAACAAGCAAGAAACTGAGATTGCAATCTGGATATTGCGAATATAAGATGAAAGCTTTATTGATCAAGGTGGGGTTCTGTGACGCCTTTGTCTGGTCGTTGAACACAAACGAAGTACGCGAAGTTGCAGCTATGGCGAACTTTTAATCTAAACAAAACCCAAAGTCTAAACGATGTCCTAAGGGCTGTATATATGGAGGAAGAGGGGGGAATTTCGTGGCCCTTGGTGGAGGGGTCCGAAATCAACCCTATCTCTTGTTTCCCCACACATACGGACTCTAAAAATAGCCTATACTTATGTATTTCGAAATTACATGGGCCTGACCCAATAATAAGGTGACGCAGCACCTAAAATAGCCTCGGGACGAAATTTATGAAGTGGCATCTTGTATATTTCGTCCAAGGCTTCATGCACCCATTATGGTGGCTTCAAAGTCCTGAAATCATCACTTGTAACTCCGTTCTTGTTCCCCTTGCGCATGCCATCATCTCCATGCTTGTTCTTGCTCCAATGTTCATCCTTCTCCAAGCTAGGCCCTTCATTTGTAAGCAAAACAAATGTATCCAATTTAGGCAGCATCATATTCTCATGAACATTAGAATCATTACCAAGAAACGAAAGTACCTGGTAATTTAGTTGGCGTGCACGAGCTCTAGTAATTGGTCCAGTATGTATAGCAG
>NW_025298237.1:0-954 GCF_018294505.1 Triticum aestivum | reverse complement strand
AGAACAGAGGAGAGGGAGAGGGGAAAGGGGGAAGAACAGAGTGCTGGTGGATGAAGGGTTTATATAGGATGACCTTTAGTACCGGTTCGTGCCACGAACCGGTACTAAAGGTCATCCTATATAAACCCTTCATCCACCAGCACTCTGTTCTTCCCCCTTTCCCCTCTCCCTCTCCTCTGTTCTTCCCTTCTTCCTCTTGAGTTCATCACAAAATTTGCCCGAAATTTGTCAAGATTTGCAGCACGAACCGGTACTAAAGGTGCTGGAGGGGCCCCACTCTGACAACATCCCGCCACCACTCTCATTAGTACCGGTTCGTGGCACGAACCGGTGCGAAAGGTTCGCCACGAACCGGTACTAAAGAGCTCCTCCCTCCTAGCCGTTGGAACCGGCGCTAATGGACACATTAGTGCCGGTTCTGTTACAAACTGGGACTAATGTGTCGCACATTTCACCCTTTTTCTACTAGTGGACATTGAAGATATGACGCCCGACCGGGTCATGGGCAAGGCGGTGGTGTGCTCCGTCATGGCCCGAGCGGGAGCCTATACCGGCAGGTATGTTCAGCGAGCCGGCACTACAAAAAAAAGACACATCCGTGACATTTTGGGCCGAACGATTTTTTTTTCTGTCATACATATGACACTTCTATGACGATAATTGTGACAAAACCCGGTATCATCATAGATGTGGTGGGCTCCTACTTCTATGACAAAAAATCATGACAGAAAATGGGCTTTTCGTCCTGGGTGGGCCGGAGACGCAGCTGCATGACATTCTTTGGGCCGTCCATGACGGAAAAAACCGTGGTAGAAGCGAGGGGGAGGAATTTTTCAGGGAGTTCCCAGTTACAGTGGGAGGTCGAGGGCCGAGCGATGCGCATTTCTCTCGTACACGTACGCGCGTGTGTGTGATGCGTTGGCTCTAACTGAACCCGAGCGATTGCACTGCAGG
>NW_025298236.1:0-954 GCF_018294505.1 Triticum aestivum | reverse complement strand
CTGCCGGTTGCACTGTCGACAACCTCGATGGTGCATGTTTCTCCTTGTTTCATCGTCTTGGTTGCGCCACGCTTTGACGACGTACTCGATTGTTTCGACGATCCGGCCGAGGGCTAAAATAAGAAAGAGAGTCGCGCGCGTTAGTACACACATATTTATTCAAATCAGTTAGTTTGTATCACCAGAGGCTCAATGTATATATATACCTCGGCGCCGGAGGTGGTTGCTACTTCCATTTGAAGATCGTCGTTTATCGACGTTTGTTCGGCATCATCTTGCTGACGGCGCCCTTCATCTTCACCGTCAAGGTTCAGATAAGAAGAGATATCATCTTCTTCTTCTCCGGTCGGCACATATAGAATATCGCCGTTTATGATGCCGAACATATGTGCTTCACCGTCCGGATCATAGTTGTCCATAATCGGGTCAGCTCTATCGTCCGCCATTATGCCAGTCCTGAAAACATGTAGTAAAAACAAATTAATTAAGTGAAGAAGGGGGGCGGTGGCGGTGGCGGTGGCGAAAGGGCGGTGGCAAAAGGAGGGGGCGAGGAAGGGGTGGGAGAGGGTGTCGCGGTAGAGCGCGAGACGGGGCGGCAGACGACGGCGTCACGGAGAGGGAGGAAATTCCAATTTGTCATGTCGCGAACCCAAAATGGGCCTGCCCAGGTGAGCTACGTCCTGTGAGACGCGTCGACTTTTTGATGCAAAGAGCGTCACACAGGGCTGGATATGGCCGAGCCTGGGTCTTAGCCGGGCTGCAGTTGCAGCCTCCGCGGCTGTACTGCTGCTAATGCACCGGCCCGTTGTAGCTTCATTTCTGTTTCGTTTTTCTTTTCTTTTTTTGTTTATTGTTCTTTTTCTTTTTCTTTTTCTTTTTAAAAAATGTTCTCCTTTGTTTATTTTCTTTTTCTTTTTCTTTTTTTTATTTTCATTTCTTTTCCTTTCTTTTTCT
>NW_025298235.1:0-954 GCF_018294505.1 Triticum aestivum | reverse complement strand
GTCCCGAAGCGATTTCCATAGGTGTTGGTCATCAACACTGGCAGTTTTGACCGATTCTGGCCCGGTTCTTGGACTATTACTCACTGTTTTGGGGTGCCAGAGCGATTTCCATAGTTGTTGAACCCCAAGAAGCGCTTACGTGTCGGTCATCAACACTGGCGGTTTTGGACGATTCTAGCCCGTTTCGTGGACGATTACTCACTATTTGGGGTTCCCGGAGTGATTTCCATGATTAACGAACCCTGGGGTGCGTTTACGTGTCGGTGATCAATACTGGTAGTTTTGGCCGATTCTGACTTGTTTCTTGGATTATTACTCACTGTTTTGGGGTCCCAAAGCGATTTCCATAATTGTTGAACCCCAAGGTCCGCTTACGTGTCGGTCATCAACACTGGCAGTTTTGGCCGATTCTGGCCCGTTTTCTGGACTACTACTCACTATTTTGGGGTCCTGGAGTGATTTCCACGATTAACGAACCCTGGAGTGCGTTTACGTGTCGGTCATCAACAATCACAATTTTTGCCGATTCTGACCTGTTTCTTGGATTATTACTCACTGTTTTGGGGTCCCAAAGCGATTTCCATAGTAGTATAACCCCAAGGTGCGCTTACATGTCGGTCATGAACATTGGCTGTTTTGGCCGATTCTGGCCCGTTTCATGGACTATTACTCAATGCTTTGGGGTCCAGGAGTGGTTTCCATGGTTACCAAACCCTCGATTGCGTTTACGTGTCGGTCGTAAACACTCGCTCTTTTGGCCAGTTCTGGCCTGTTTCATGGACTATTACTTACTATTTTGGGGTCCTAGAGTGACTTCCACAATTAACAAACCCTGGGGTGCGTTTATGTGTCGGACATCAACACTCGCTGTTTTGGCCGATTCTGGCCCGTTTCTTGGATTATTACTCACCGTTTTGGGGTCGCGAAGCGATTTCCATAATTGTTGAACCCCAA
>NW_025298234.1:0-954 GCF_018294505.1 Triticum aestivum | reverse complement strand
TACTCTTTTGCACATGCTATGTGGGTGAAATGATGATACCATGCCAAGTTTCGTCATTTTCAGAGTTCATTTTGTAGTGATTTTCAATTTCACGGTCATTTAGCTCTCTAAACAAATCGGTAAATGACTGAAAATAGCAAATGATGTCAGAAAGTATTGAAAATTGATGACATCGCTTTGAATGGTGCGTACGGAAAGCAAAAAAGTCTAGAGTTGTAATAAGTTTAAAAAAATGAAGTGCCAATGTAACAGATGAGTTCTCGTCCGAAACCCTGATACTCCGAAAGAGATTGTCCAGTTTGTACATGAAGTGCATCCAGTTTTTGCCGTAACCCTCTCTAGTGTTTTGCACATGCTATGTGGGTGAAATGATGATACCATGCCAAGTTTCGACATTTTCTGAGTTCATTTTGTAGTGATTTTCAATTTCACGGTCATTTAGCTCTGTAAACAAATCGGTAAATGACTGAAAAATAGCAAATGATGTTAGAAAGTTTAGAAAATTGATGACGTCGCTTTGAATGGTGCGTACGGAACGCAAAAAAAGTCTGGAGTTGTAATAAGTTTAAAAAAATGAAGTGCCAGTGTAACAGATGAGTTCTCGTCTGAAACCCTCATACTCCGAAAGAGATTGTCCAGTTTGTACACGAAGTGCGTCCAGTTTTTGCCGTAACCTCTCTACTCTTTTGCACATGCTATGTGGGTGAAATGATGATACCATGCCAACTTTCGACATTTCCAGAGTTCATTTTGTAGTGATTTTCAATTTCACGGTCATTTAGCTCTCTAAACAAATCGGTAAATGACTAAAAAATAGCAAATGATGTCAGAAAGTTGTGAAAATTGATGACGTCGCTTTGAATGGTGCGTACGGAACGCAAAAAAGTCTGGAGTTGTAATAAGTTAAAAAAAATGAAGTGCCCATGTAACAGATGAGTTTTCGTCAGACACCCT
>NW_025298233.1:0-954 GCF_018294505.1 Triticum aestivum | reverse complement strand
TGGTCGATAACCTCTCGGAGTTGGTTTAGCGATTGCTAAGGCGCGACGTCCTCGCACGTTCGTAGTCGGATCGTCAAAGTCGACTTCCACCAAAGCGATATCCATCATCTCATCGAAAGACGGGACACCTTTGCCTCTATCAAGTGGTATCAGATTTCCAGGTTGCTCGGTGAGATTTTACAGTTTTTCGTAGTTTAGATCGAGTCTGTTCTTCATACCTACAGTCCACGAAAAAGCCACAAAAAAAATTAGGGTTAGTTCATCATATCCGAACCAATCTGAGCCTTTGCATAATCTTTTTAGGGTTTTTGCTTTGTTGAATTTGCGGTTGCATCGTCGTGTCAAGTTGCTGGTCTTAGAGTCTAGTCTTTTAGAGTTTCGAGTTCTGGTCCTAAGTTGTCACGCCGCCGCCGCACCATCATCATCGCCTTGCCATCTACCACCATTGCTTATCCGCCACCGCTTTGAATCCGTATCCATATACCACCACCGCTGCCATATACTACCGCCATATATCCACCACCAATCCGAGTTCTTTTCATATTCGGTTTGTTTTAGAGATCCATATATTTTCCATTTCGTGTTTCCTTGCCTGGGTAGGTCTCGAAAAAAAAAAAAGAGTCTGGAGACCCCCGGGCAGTTTTTAGGCCAAAATTTCGGCAACCAAAAAATATTTTTTCCCTATCCTATTTTTAGGCCCCGGGTAGTGTTTTGAGACACTCGCCATCATAGTGATTTTTTGTCGCACTTTTTCGTCGTCGCTGCCCTGATTTCCGAAAAAAAAATAGTCAAAAAATTTTGTGCCCATCCTGTCAGTTTGACCTGGGAAGAGTTTTGAGACACTCGCCATTATAGTGATTTTTCGCAAAAAAAAAAAAGAGGAGCGCAAAAAAAAAGAGCGCAAAAAAAAAGAGCGAAAAAAAATTCCAGAGTGTGCTTTTCCCTTGTTTACGT
>NW_025298232.1:0-954 GCF_018294505.1 Triticum aestivum | reverse complement strand
TCTTTCTTTTCTTTTATTAATTTTCTTTTCTGTTTTTAGATTATTTAAAATGCCAAAGCATTTTACAAAAATTAGTGCACCCCACCATAATTATGTTAGCTATTTTAGACAACCCCCGAAAATTTTTAGTTTTGGTTTTGAAACTTTTTATCTTTGCTCTTGTTTTGATTTTTGTTTTAGAACGGGTTCTGATCTAACGCGAGTTTATCCACAGTAACCGAGGTGACGTGGCAACATTAGTGGGGATTACTGTAGCAAGATTATCCGGGCGTTACAAATCTCCTCCACTCCAAGAAATCTCGTCCCGAGATTTTAGGAGGTAGAAGGAAACAGTGCGGGGTATTCATCACGCAGGCGATCCTCGCGTTCCCAGGTGGCTTCGTCTTCAGAGTGATTCGACCACTGGACCTTGAGGAACTTGATCGCCTTCTGGCGTGTGCGGCGTTCAGCTTGGTCGAGAATGCGGACCGGATGCTCTTTATAGGAGAGGTCCTGTTGCAATTCGAGCACTTCATGATCCACAGCTCGGATTGGGTCCTTGAAGCAACGGCGGAGTTGTGACACATGGAACACATCATGAACCTGAGAAAGGTTCGACGGAAGCTCCAGTTGATATGCCACTTTTCCACGCCTCTCGAGAATAGTGAATGGGCCAATATAGCGAGGAGCTAGCTTGCCCTTGATCCCGAAGCGGTGAGCACCCTTCATTGGTGTAACGCGAAGATAGGCCTTTTCGCCAGGTTGATAGACCATGTCTTTATGATGACGGTCATAATTACTCTTTTGGCGGGACTGAGCAGTCTTGAGATTCTCGCGAATAATGCGGACTTGATCTTCGGCATGTTGGATAATATCCGGACCAAAGAGTGGACGTTCCCCAGTTTCTGACCAGTTCAGAGGGGTTCGGCACTTTCGTCCATATAACACTTCGAAGGGGGCCATCTTCAGACTAGC
>NW_025298231.1:0-954 GCF_018294505.1 Triticum aestivum | reverse complement strand
CCCTCCCCGAGCCCCGCACCCCTCGCGCCCGAGCCCCGCCCGCCGGAGCCCCTCGCCGAGCCCGCCGCCGAGGTACTGCCGCCGGCCGTTTTGCTGTTGACCGGTTTTCTGTAAAAAAAACCTTTTAAAAAAACCCTAGATCGGTTTTTTTTCGGTTTTCTTATTTCACGAGCGTTCACCGAACCGTTCGTTTTAACGAACGCGTTCGTCGGTTTTTATCTGTTAACGAACGTCCGTTATTTAACCGTTCGTCCGTTTTTCTTTTTCGTCGGATTTTCTCGTTATTTTCTCAGATTTGATTTCTGATCAAATTTTCGAATCTGTTTAACTTTTCGCTCGTTTATCGGAATCAGGTGATTCAAGCGCCTAGAGTTTCGTCTCGAAATTCTCTTTCCGTTTAACCTACTCAAACAATTTTTTGCTACAGTAAAATTTGACCTAGATCCAGATTAGCAAACGAAGTTTCTTTCTTTCGCCGTTTGACTTTCGTTGCTTCTTTCGAGTTGATTCTTTTTGCAAACCGGAGTTCTTAAGTTGAACTTTCTGGTTGGATCTTTTATTCGAGTTTTACCTGTGCATTAGCCGAGTACTGATTGTATGCTTGTTTGTTTGCGATAGAGTACCCGGAGTGTGCCGCTTGTTACTTCGACTCGCTAGGTTTTGCGGATCATCAGCAAGGCAAGTAACACTTTGATCATACCTTCCATACCCAGTTTTATTGCATTAGATCTATTCCTCAAACAATTGCATGATTAGGGATCTAAATAAATTGTGGGTATTGGGAAGTAGTTGAGGTAGTACCTATTACCTGTTTTATTTATCAAACCCTTGGGAGTTACTTCTACGTTGCTATTATATGCCATGCTATGCGTAGACGTGGATTGGTTTGAGTGATATCCATGACAGATGTGAGATGTTAATTAATGGTTCAACTTAAGGTGGCAACTAAAACTC
>NW_025298230.1:0-954 GCF_018294505.1 Triticum aestivum | reverse complement strand
AAAAAAAACAAAAACCCCAGCCACTGGAAGGCTGACGCGTGGATGCCTTTTGGTCCCGGTTGGTACCACCAACCGGGACCAAAGGCCCCCTGACTGGGCTCGGCGCACAGGGCCACGTGGAGGCACATTGGTCCCGGTTCGTGTTTGAACCGGGACTAATGGGTGGAGGTATTAGTAACGACCCATTAGTCCCGGTTCATGAACCGGGACTAAAGGCCCTTACGAACCGGGACTATTAGGTGTTTTTCTACTAGTGCTACGGCCTGTTTGCAAATTTTTAGAATCCTCAAATTCTAACAGGAAAAAAAGATATGCTCAAATTTTAGTTTTTTTTGAATTTTTGTTAAATCTGGTCAAACTATGGTCAAACTATTTATTCAAGAAGTATTAGTGTTACTAAATAATTATTCAAGAATATTAGTGTTAATAAATAATTATTTTTATTTTTTTGAATTTTGGTCAAATCTGGTCAAACTGTGGTCAAACAATGGTCAAACTAATTATTCAATAAATATTAGTGTTACTAAATAATTACTTTAGTTTTTTTGAATTCTGGTCAAATTTGGTCAAACTGTGGTCAAACTATGGTCAAACTATGGACAAACTACTTATTCAAGAAATATTAGTGTTAATAAATAATTATTGTTTTTGAGAACAATAGTTTCAAACTCAAACAGTGAAATGTGTGACTTCATACTCAAACTAAATTCCTGAGGGTTAATAGGATTGACATCTTACTATTGTCCGGAAAACAACAAGTGCACACTTGGAAACGAGGAAGAATAGAACCCGGAAGTTAAGCGTGCTCAGGCTGGAGTAGTGAGAGGATGGGTGACCATCCGGAAAGTTAGATGATTTGGAATGATGAGGGGTGACTAGAGATTAGAGGTTAAATTGAGCAGTGATGAGGGATGATTAGAGATTAGAGGTTAAAATAATTCAGAAATTTGTAAA
>NW_025298229.1:0-954 GCF_018294505.1 Triticum aestivum | reverse complement strand
TGCAATACAGGCAAGAACCCCTTCTTGGACTGATCCATACTGAACTTCTTCAATATCTTGTCAAGGTATGTACTCTGTGAAAGACCAATGAGGCGTCTTGATCTATCTCTATAGATCTTGATGCCTAATATATAAGCAGCTTCTCCAAGGTCCTTCATTGAAAAACACTTATTCAAATAGGCCTTTATACTTTCCAAGAATTCTATATCATTTCCCATCAATAGTATGTCATCCACATATAATATGAGAAATGCTACAGAGCTCCCACTCACTTTCTTGTAAACACAGGCTTCTCCATAAGTCTGTGTAAACCCAAACGCTTTGATCATCTCATCAAAGCGAATGTTCCAACTCCGAGATGCTTGCACCAGCCCATAGATTGAGCGTTGGAGCTTGCATACTTTGTTAGCATTCTTAGGATCGACAAAACCTTTCGGCTGCATCATATACAACTCTTCCTTAAGGAAGCCGTTAAGGAATGCCATTTTGACGTCCATTTGCCATATCTCATAATCATAGTATGCGGCAATTGCTAACATGATTCAGACGGACTTCAGCTTCGCTACGGGTGAGAAAGTCTCATCGTAGTCAACCCCTTGAACTTGTCGATAACCCTTAGCGACAAGTCGAGCTTTGTAGATGGTCACATTACCATCCGCGTCCGTCTTCTTCTTAAAGATCCATTTGTTTTCTATGGCTCGCCGCTCATCGGGCAAGTCAGTCAAAGTCCATACTTTGTTTTCATACATGGATTCTATCTCGGATTTCATGGCTTCTAGCCATTTGTCGGAATCCGGGCCCGCCATCGCTTCTTCATAGTTCGAAGGTTCACCGTTGTCTAACAACATGATTTCAAGGACAGGGTTGCCGTACCACTCTGGTGCGGAACGTGTCCTTGTGGACCTACGAAGTTCAGTGGCAACTTGATCCGAAGCTTCATGATCATCATCATTA
>NW_025298228.1:0-954 GCF_018294505.1 Triticum aestivum | reverse complement strand
GCCTGCCGATCTGGGCGCTCGCCCAGTCGGGCGCCGATGCCCAGCGCCCGCACCCGCGGCAACCGCACGCCCGTTAGGCCCTGGGCCTATGACAGATGGGCCCCCAGCCCCAGAACGATTAAAAAAAAAAGAATTAAAAGAATTAAAAATATATATATATAATAAATAAATAAATAAATTAATTAACTAATTAATTAATTAACTAACTAATTAATTAACTTATCTAATCTTGTTTAGTTTAACTAATTAAGATTAATTAACCTAATCACTAATTAACCTAATTAACTGTTAAGTAAATAATTAATCTAATTAATCCTGGTTAATTAACCTAATAACTAATTAACCTAATTAACTACTGTTAATTAAACTTAATTAGGTTAATTAGTTAACAGTGTATGACGAACGGGACCCACCTGTCAGGGTTGACTCAGTCAACCCCTGTTGACTGCTGACGTCAGCATGACATCATGCTGACGTCATAAATACATTTTTTTGAATTAATTAAATAAATAATTAAATTCCAGAAATTAATAAAATCTTTAGAAAATCATATCTTTTAATCCGTAACTCGGATTTAAATATTTTCAACATGAAAGTTGTTCAGAACGACGAGACGAATCCGGATACGCGGTCCGTTCGTCCGCCACACCCCCCTAACCTATCGAACCCGCAACTTTCCCCCTCCGGCTCCTCTGCCCGAAAACACGAAACACCGGGAATACTTTCCCGGATGTTTTCCCCCCTTCACCGGTATCACCTACTACCGCGTTAGGGCACACCGAACACCGCGTATTGCCTTGAGATATTTTTGTGGTGCTTTGTTTGCTCTGTATTCATTATTTCTTCCCCCTCTTCTCTCCGGTAGACTACGAGACCGACGCTGCTGCTGACCAGTTCGACTACAGAGTTGACGACCCCTCTCTCTTGCCAGAGCAACCAGGCAAGCCCCCCCCC
>NW_025298227.1:0-954 GCF_018294505.1 Triticum aestivum | reverse complement strand
AAATCACTCCGGGACCCCTAAAGAGTGAGTAATAGTCCACGAAACACGCCAGAATCGGGCAAAACTGCGAGTGTTGACGACCGACACGTAATCGCACCTTGGGGTTGAACGACTGTGGAAATCGCTTCGGGACCCCAAAACGGTGAGTAATAGTCCACGAAACGGGTCAGAATTGGCCAAAACTGCGAGTGTTGACGACGGACACGTAAATGCACTCCAAAACGGCCAAAACTACAAGTCTTGACGACCAACACATAGCACACCATGGGGATCGACAACCATGGAAATCAATTTGGGACCCCAAAACGGTGAGTAATAGTCCACGAAAGAGCCCAGAATCGGACAAACCAAGGATTATTGATGACCGACACGTAAATGCACTCGGGGGTTAGTTAATCGTGGAAATCACTCCTGGACCCCAAAATAGTGAGTAATAGTCCACGAAACGCGTCAGAATCGGCCAAAACTGCGAGTGTTGACGACCGTAAAGTAATCGCACCTTGGGGTTCAACAACTGTGGAAATCGCTTCGGGACCCCAAAACGGTGAGTAATAGTCCACGAAACGAGTCAGAATTGGCCAAAACTATGAGTGTTGACGACGGACACGTAAATGCACTCCTGGGATCGTCAATCGTGGAAATTGCTCTGGGACCCAAAACAGTGAGTAATGGTGTACGAAACGGGCCAGAATTGGCCGTAATTGAGAGTGTTGATGACCACATGTAAACGCACCCCGAGGTTCGACAATCGTGGAAATCACTTCGGGACCCCAAAACTAAGTATAGTCCAAGAAACGGGCCAGAACCGACCCAAACTACGAGTGTTGACGACCAACACATATCACACCTTGGGATTCGACAACCATGGAAAGCGTTTTGGGACCCCAAAACGTTGAGTAATAGTCCATGAAAGAGCCCAGAATCGGACAAACCTAGGATTAGTGATGATCGACA
>NW_025298226.1:0-954 GCF_018294505.1 Triticum aestivum | reverse complement strand
TTCCCTGATTTGAATCCCGTCCTCCTTCAAATAGGATATCTCTAGACTTCCCTATAATAACTGCAATGATTTTATCCATTTTGCGAATTCCTACTTTGTTTTAAGTATATTTATTACTTTGTTTATAGATACATTATGTAAATTGATCAACTTTAAATAGAAAAAATAAAGTAAAGAGTAAATAAGAAAACAGAATATTCTGTCTCATAGTTCTGAAATAGAGTTCTTTATTTTTATTTTATAGTATTACTTCTCATTAATTCTACTGCATAGATTAGTCCTACTATCTTAATTAGGTTCTAATTTAGTAGTATTCTCATTTCTATTTAATAGTCTCTTATTATTTTATTATTAAATATTAAATAAAGGATAGAGCTATTCTTTTTTCTAGAGATTCTAGAGAAAGCGAGACAAAGTGAAACGAGAAAGTTTTCTTTATATAAGAATTAGATCTACATACACCATATCTAAATAGAATGGAAATCCAAAAGAAACGGAGTTGGGATTCCATTGGATGAATCTTTAAAGAAGATGCAGCACAGAGGAAACAAAGGCTAAACTAAGCGCTTTTGTTTGAACAAAAAAGATTCTTGTTTCACCGAGGAAAAGAGAGAAGTTCTGGATAAATTGACAATGCTGAATTGAATTGACTAATTTAAGTTCCGCCTATTCCACATTAATGGGAGTACATTATGTTTCTGCTTCACGAATATGATATTTTTTGGACATTTCTAATAATAGCAAGCCTTATTCCTATTTTGGCATTTTCGATTTCAGGACTTTTAGCCCCGGTTAGTGAAGGACCAGAGAAGCTTTCTAGTTATGAATCGGGTATAGAACCCATGGGAGGGGCTTGGGTACAATTCCGAATACGCTATTATATGTTTGCGCTCGTTTTTGTTGTTTTTGATGTGGAAACCGTCTTTCTATACCCTTGGGCAATGAGTTTCGACG
>NW_025298225.1:0-954 GCF_018294505.1 Triticum aestivum | reverse complement strand
AAGCGATTTCCATAGTTGTTGAACCCCAAGGTGCGCTTACGTGTTGGTCATAAACTCTCATAGTATTGGCCAATTCTGGCCCGTTTCGTGGACTATTACTGACTGTTTTGGGGTCCCGGAGTGATTTCCATGATTAACAAACCCCATGGTGCGTTTAAGTGTCGGTCATCAACACTCGTGGTTTTTGTCGATTCTGGCCCGTTTCATGGACTATTACTCACATTTTTGGGGTCCCAAAGCGATTTCCATAGATGTCGAACCCCAAGGTGCGCTTACGTATCGGTCATCAACAATCGCAGTTTCCGCCGATTCCGGCCCATTTCTTGGACTATAACTCAGTTTTGGGCTCACGTAGTGATTTCCACGACCGACGAACACCGGTGTGATTATGTGTCGGTCATCAACATTTGCACTTTTGGCCGATTTTGGCCCGCTTCATGGACTATTACTCACTGATTTTAGTTCCATGAGCAATTTCCATGATTAACGAAACCCGGGGTGCGTTTATGTATCGTTGATCAATAACCCTAGGTTTTACCGATTCAGGGCTCTTTCATGGACTATTACTCACCGTTTTGCAGTCCCAAAGCGATTTCGATGCTTGTTGAACCCCAAGATGTGCTTACGTGCTGGTCGTCAAGACTCATTCTGGCCCGTTTCCTGGACTATTACTCAGTTTTGGGGTCCCGAAGTGATTTCCATGATTGATGAACACCGGGGTGCATTTACGTGTCGGTCATCAACACTCACAATTTTGGCCGATTCTGGTACGTTTTCTGCACTGTTAGTCACCGTTGTGGGGTCCCGGAGCGATTTCCATGATTGACGATCCCTGGGGTACGTTTACGTGCCCGTCGTCAACCCTCACAGTTTTGGCCAATTCTGACCCGTTTCGTGAACTATTACTCACCGTTTTGGGATCCCAAAGCGATTTCCATAGTTATTGAACCCCAA
>NW_025298224.1:0-954 GCF_018294505.1 Triticum aestivum | reverse complement strand
GAATATTTAAGTCACGAATTTGGTACACACTTAAGGAAATGTGGAATAGTTTCACAACTCACGCCGCCTGGAACACCTCAGAGAAATGGTGTGTCCGAACGTCGTAATCGCACTCTATTGGATATGGTGCGATCTATGATGTCTCTTACCGATTTACCGCTCTCATTTTGGGGCTATGCTTTAGAGACTGCCGCATTCACTTTAAATAGGGCTCCGTCGAAATCCGTTGAGACGACACCGTATGAATTATGGTTTGGGAAGAAACCTAAGCTGTCGTTTCTAAAAGTTTGGGGATGCGATGCTTATGTCAAGAAACTTCAACCTGAAAAGCTCGAACCCAAATCGGAAAAATGCGTCTTCATAGGATACCCTAAGGAAACTATTGGGTATACCTTCTACCTCAGATCCGAAGGCAAGATCTTCGTTGCCAAGAACGGTTCCTTTCTGGAGAAGGAGTTTCTCTCGAAAGAATTGAGTGGGAGGAAAGTGGAACATGATGAGGTGATAGTCACCCCTTCCGAACCGGAAAGAAGCGCAGCGCGGGAAAATGTTCCTGTGGTGCCTACACCGACTGGGGAGGAAGTTAATGATGATGATCATGAAGCTTCGGATCAAGTTACTGAACTTCGTAGGTCCACAAGGACACGTTCCGCACCAGAGTGGTACGGCAACCCTGTCCTGGAAATCATGTTGTTAGACAACGGTGAACCTTCGAACTATGAAGAAGCGATGGCGGGCCCGGATTCCGACAAATGGCTAGAAGCCATGAAATCCGAGATAGGATCCATGTATGAAAACGAAGTATGGACTTTGACTGACTTGCCCGATGATCGGCGAGCCATAGAAAACAAATGGATCTTTAAGAAGAAGACGGACGCGGATGGTAATGTGACCATCTACAAAGCTCGACTTGTCGCTAAGGGTTATCGACAAGTTCAAGGGGTTGACTACGAT
>NW_025298223.1:0-954 GCF_018294505.1 Triticum aestivum | reverse complement strand
AAGCCACCATAATGGGCGCATGAAGCCTTGGACGAAATATACAAGATGCCACTTCATAAATTTCGTCCCGAGGTTATTATAGGTGCTGCGTCACCTTATTATTGGGCCAGGCCCATGTAATTTCGAAATACATAAGTATAGGCTATTTTTAGAGTCCGTATGTGTGGGGAAACAAGAGATAGGGTTGATTTCGGACCCCTCCACCAAGGGCCACGAAATTCCCCCCTCTTCCTCCATATATACAGCCCTTAGGGCATCGTTTAGACTTTGGGTTTTGTTTAGATTAAAAGTTAGCCATTGCAACTTCGTGTACTTCGTTTGTGTCCAACGACCAGACCAAGACCGCTTCGGGATCCCCACCATTATCAATACTTCATATTTATTTGCAATATTCAGATTGCTTTATCATATTCTTGCTCGTTCTTCGATTGCTTGCAGGAATAGACCTTCGTGGTCAGGCTGACCGTGCTTCCAGCATCGTCAGTAACCTCAGGAGATTGGTTTAGCGATTGCTAAGGCGCAATGTCGTGCACGTTTGTAGTCGGATCGTCAAAGTCGTCTCCACCAAATCGATAGTTATCATCTCATCGAAAGATCGGGACCCTCGCCTCTATCAAGTGGTATCAGATTTCCAGGTTGCTCGGTGAGATTTTACAGTTTTTCGTAGTTTAGATCGAGTCTGTTCTTCATACCTACAGTCCACGAAAAAGCCACAAAAAAAATTAGGGTTAGTTCATCATATCCGAACCAATCTGAGCCTTTGCATAATCTTTTTAGGGTTTTGCTTTGTTGAATTTGCGGTTGCATCGTCGATCTAGTTGCTGGTCTTAGAGTCTAGTCTTTTAGAGTTTCGAGTTCTGGTCATAAGTTGTCACGCCGCCGCCGCACCATCATCATCGCCCCTGCCATCTACCACCACCGCTCTGAATCCGTATCCATATACCACCACCAATC
>NW_025298222.1:0-954 GCF_018294505.1 Triticum aestivum | reverse complement strand
AAATGGTGTTCTCATACTCCGATGTGAATACCAATCCTTCTCGACAATCGAGATTGTCATGTCAATCCTTTTCAACCAGCGTCTTTCTCTTCAAGTGGATCCGATCATTTCAACATTCGCAAGATCACCTCTCAGTTCTCTCAACGGTGTTTGTTTCATCCGTCCCAAGTTGTTTTTGTTTTCCCGCCCTCCCACCCCTTTTTTTTCAAGGACTCAGATTTCTTAATCGAGTATCCATTTTATTGATGGGAAGTTTCTCCATTCTTTTCCCGTCAATATTCTTATCCGGTGATTCTCATGAAGATTCTAATGGAGCTTCAAGTTCGTCATTCCTCGTTCTTTTCTTCTCCGGTGGATTTAATTCAAGCTTTGGTATTAAGCATACCCCCTTTTCTTTTTTTTTCCAATGCTTTTCTTATGCCGGTGCACCTCTTAATCATCCATCTCTCGCTATTAAATTGTTCCGGAGTGCTCAAGATATCTCGAAGATTCGTGTTTCCACTCTGCATTCGTTCAAGCTCTTTCGAGATTGGTATCTCATTCAAGTCATTTAATTCAACCGGTGCAACATCTCTTTTAAATCTTTTCAACGGTGTTCTTTTGAGTGGGCCCTAACCCACAGGTCTTGTCCCAGGATCTTACCTGACTCTTCTATTTTCCCAGAGCTATCCTAAATTCTTCTCTAAGTTTGACGTAAGAATGAGTTATCATCAGTTAAATGCTTTTCTCCAAGATCTTTCAAATTCTTTTCATAGTTGGCTCAACCTCTTCGCTTTTGATTCTTTCGGTGTGCCTCAATAATTCTTGGTGGTGTTTCTCGTTGTCTTTCTCATCATTTGAAGACCGAAGAAGAGTTTCTCTAATCTTGCTCTATTCTCTTCAAGATTCATGGTGCTAGCTTGTTGCCATCCTCTCATAATTGTTTTCGATTGTGAGAATCTTTTTCACCCATCA
>NW_025298221.1:0-954 GCF_018294505.1 Triticum aestivum | reverse complement strand
AGGCCCGGGCCTTAGAGGACGCGCGCTTGGCTAATTTGGCCGAGCACACTCGACTGGAGAATCTCCAGCGAGCACGCGACAAGCAAGCGTGTCAGCGGGCTCCCGAGTCTAGTCGACGCCAGCTCTTCCCGCCGACGCAGGTATGCCGAACCCCAGTTCAGAATTTGGCCGCCACGGCCCGTATAGCAGAATCGATTCAGCCCTCCCAGTCGTAGGCTGGCAGGGGCTTGTTACAGATCAGAGCGTTGCTCCGGGCGGCGGGAAACCAGAATTCCGCTGTTTCTCAGTCGCGGAATAGGATCCACAGTCGATCCATTGCAACAGATACAGTCCAGTCAGCTCACAGCCCGCGGTTGCCCCCGAGGCGTGAGGGACGTGGCGACCGGCATGATCGGTACAGAAGGAATGAGCAGTATGATCACCGATCCGATCGGGATGATCGACATCGAGTGCCAACCCCTCCCCCGAGGAGTGGGTCATGTGCGCCTCGACATCGAGATGACAGGCGCCCTCATAGCGTTGGGCAGAGGATTCCCGTCGACCCCAGGGACCCAGGCTTTGACGCGAGATCTGTCCTCGTTCTAGGCTTGGTTGACAGGAACAGGGCTCATCGGGAAGGCCAAAACAGAGATGCGCCTGCCAGCAGCAGAATACGTGTTTCAGGGCCAGAGTGCTTCAGTCGAGCCATCAGGGCCGCGGTGATTCCTCCCAACTTTCGGTTGGCGACTGGAGTCAGCAAGTTCACCGGTGAGTCTAAGCCTGACACTTGGCTCGAAGATTACCGAGTGGCTGTACAGATTGGCGGTGGCAATGATAAGGTGTCTATGAAGCATTTGCCTCTCCTATTAGAGGGCTCGGCGAGAGCGTGGCTGAATCAGTTAGCACCCACCAGCATCTACACTTGGGAGGATCTCTCTCGAGTGTTTGTCACAACCTTTGAGGGAACATGCAAGC
>NW_025298220.1:0-954 GCF_018294505.1 Triticum aestivum | reverse complement strand
GCGTCACCAGCGCACGACATGGAAGACCGGCCACCCCGTGGCCGCGACAGAGAAGCCTCTCGGCCCTCCGCTTAAGCCACGCCCCGACGCCGCTCAAAAAGTACCAAGGCACGGGAGAACGCGCCGGACTTGCGAGATATACTGGAGGATAAGGCAAAGCAAACAAGATCGATCTATAGATCGCGTGGGCGCCCAACGACTCGAGATGATTACCGTCACGCTGGATACATCAACCCCGGCCGGGCCGAACACAGTAGACAAAGCTCATATGAGCTACGTCGTGATATAGCCACATACAGAGGCGCCGCACACCCACTATGCTTCACAGATGAAGTAATGGATCATCAAATCCCTGAGGGCTTCAAACCCGTAAACATCGAATCATACGATGGTACCACAGATCCAGCGGTCTGGATCGAGGACTATCTCCTCCATATCCACACGGCCCGCGATGATGATCTACATGCCATCAAATACCTCCCACTCAAGCTTAAAGGACCAGCTCGGCATTGGCTCAACAGCTTGCTAGCAGAGTCAATCGGTTGTTGGGAGGACCTGGAAGCCGCATTCCTCGATAACTTCCAGGGCACATATGTGCGACCACCAGACGCCGATGACCTTAGCCATATAATTCAGCAGCCGGATGAATCGGCCAGACAATTCTAGACACGGTTCTTAACCAAGAAAAATCAAATCGTTGACTGTCCAGATGCAGAGGCCCTTGCAGCCTTCAAACATAACATCCGCGACGAGTGGCTTGCCCGGCACCTAGGACATGAAAAGCCGAAATCCATGGCAGCCCTCACATCACTCATGACCCGCTTCTGCGCGGGAGAAGACAGCTGGCTAGCTCGAAGCAACAACTTGGCCAAACACCCTGGTAGTTCGGATACCAAGGACGGCAATGGCAGGTCGCGTTGCAACAAGCATAAACGCCGCATTAATGGTGACAAT
>NW_025298219.1:0-954 GCF_018294505.1 Triticum aestivum | reverse complement strand
TTTTTTATAAAAACAGTAATATTTTTTTATGAATATGAAATAATATCATCAAATGGGGTTGCTCGGCGGCGGTGGAGCGGGCCGGGGAGGGTGCGGGGGGTCGGCGGCGGCGGTGGAGCGGGGGAGGGTGTGGTGGGTCGTCGGCGGCAGTGGAGCGAGGGAGGGTGCGGGGGGTGCTCGGCGGCGGTGGAGCGCGGGCCGGGGAGGGCGCCATTAGTAGTTTTGTAAAAAAGTAAAATAAATAAATATATATACTAATGGCGCACCCGGTCATAGTGCGACATTACTAGTTTAAACTAGTAATGGCGCACTGTGAAACGGTGCGCCATTAGTAGTTTTGCAAAAAAAAGAAATAAAAAAATACAGTAATAGCGCACTTTCTGGCTGGTGCGCCATTACTAGTTAGAACTAGTAATGGCGCACTTCAACCTGATGCGCCATTAGTATGTATGAAAAATGGAAAAAAATAATACTAGTGGCGGACCTTGTGTTTGGTGCGCCATTAGTGTCTTCCACACTAATGGCGCATCACCAACCGGTGCGCCATTAGTATATAGTAGTGGCGCACTACTTACCTAGTGCGCCATTAGTATCAATCCTATCTATAGCCCTTTTCCTAGTAGTGGGAAACCATGACTATCTGTTGATCAATGAGCTAGTCAACTAGAGGCTCACTAGGGACATGTTGTGGTCTATGTATTCACACATGTATCACTGTTTCCGGTTAATACAATTATAGCATGAACAATAGACAATTATCATGAACAAGGAAATATAATAATAATCATTTTATTATTGCCTCTAGGGCATATTTCCAACATCAACTTCATACGGGTGGATCCTCCGTCAACTATGTCGCCCGCGACAACAACTGCAACACCAACAACCATGGCAAGGGCAACTACCGCGACAAGGGTCGCGGCAACTCTGGTGACCGTGGTGACTACAACAACA
>NW_025298218.1:0-954 GCF_018294505.1 Triticum aestivum | reverse complement strand
GGTCTTGGTCTCGTTCGATGTGCTGCGCGGCCGGCATGGTGTATGTGTATGATCGATCGAGTGTGGTATGCTAGCTGCTACCTGCTTCTTGCTTCTTCCTTACGTAGAGAAAACGTAGTACCTTCTTATAGATATAGATGCATGCGCATGGTTTCCTAGTAGCTAGCTTCCTTTTGCGGGTTTTTTTTTGTTCAGGGAAGCTTCCTTTTGCGGCTTGGTTTGAGGTTACTACTTCTAGTTGTAGCCTCCTGTGTGGACGTAGTTTCCCACACCCCCTACGACTCTCGATCTCAGACCCCACCGACGAATGCATTTATCCGTCACGCTTGACAGGTGGCCCAACTCGGCAGAACAGTTTGGACCTCTCATTGAGAAGATTGTATTTCCACAACAGTTTCTTTTTGTTATTTTATTTTTATGGGGATTCGTTAAAACCCACCCCCTTGATGCATGTTCAAGACAATAGCATTTCTCAAGGGGCTAAACAAGAGATGACCTACAAAAAAATAATCCTTGTTTGGACCCGTGGTTCTGAAGTCCGTGCACTTCGACCCTACCTAATTGTTCACTCAAGCACCACATCACCTTGTGGCCGGCGGGTTAGGAGTAGTAACTACCGTGTGTCCCCAGGGCGCTACGCGTCCAGGTTTAGTACAATATTGATGCCATCTTTCCAGGTGACGGTATCTTGACAAGTGTTGCTCAGCACTGGTTTGGCTTGGCAGTGGCCAGGCAGCCCGCCCGGGATCAATCCCCGTTGGGGACGATTGCTGGTGTCTCACCAGGGATTTGCACCCGAATAGCATCCCTACACTTTTGTGCCACGCAAAGCAACGAACGAACAAAAACGAAAATACTAGAAACTTGAGACTCTAGAAGAATAGAAGAAGCAACGAACGAACAAAAACGAAAATACTAGAAACTTGAGACTCTAGAAGAATAGAAGAAGCAACG
>NW_025298217.1:0-954 GCF_018294505.1 Triticum aestivum | reverse complement strand
AGAAGCCGCGGGTGCCGATTGGACTTGACACACCCACCCGGCCGTCCCCATTCCACATGGGGACGTGGCGGTCGTGCACGCGGTCGTGCACCTCCTGCGGTTTGCCATCAATTGCTATCGGTCTCACAAGTGGGTCCCCTTGTCATCCACACAACCGAGCCACCACATGTACCACATTTTTCTTTCTCCCCGTCTCGACCACTCCACATCTTTCTTTCTCCCCTTCTCGACCAGCGCCGCCGCCGTCGCCGCCATCTCTCGACGACCCCTCTCTCCGCTGCCGGTGCGCGGCCGCTGCCAACTCCGGCAAGTACGTGAGATCTCCCCTCTTCTTCCCTTCCCCAACCGCGTCTCCCTACGGAGGCGGATTTGAGCCAATTGGTTTGGACTGAAACTTAGTTTTGGATTGGATCTTGATTTGGTTTCTATGGTTTGAGACCAAATCAATCAATTAGTTTGAGCTGCCACTACCACATACTACTGCTTCAAATCCAAGAGCCGATGTTGCTGGCCGGAGCTCGTCGGCTCTCTCGAGCTTTGACGCCATGTCTGATCTAGATTCATGACGTGCCCGCGCATATGGCTTTGTCCATGGTTTGAACCTTTGGATTCAATCCAAAAGTTGAAAACGGTTTGGACTGGGTTGGATGACGAGCATGTATAGTTCGGTTTGGTCTAGATTCTAAATGAAAATATCTGGATTGGTTTGGTTTTGATGTGTGCTGTGGATTGGACTGGTTTTAGTTTGGATGCCGAACTATTCCCAGGTTTAGATGAGACGGGCATTGCCATTGTCATTGGCATTGCTTTATTACGTAGATGATAGAAAATAGATTGATTGGCCATTGCCAGTATAGGTTATCACTATGATTTATTATATGTATGATCTTTGTATTGTACTATGTACAATTCAACTTAGAGTTCAACATGTTCTGTGTAGAATGGAGGAAGCAC
>NW_025298216.1:0-954 GCF_018294505.1 Triticum aestivum | reverse complement strand
GCACCTCCGAGTTCAGCACACGTTCAGCTCGATGAAGATCCCCGGGCTCCGATCCAGCAAAGCGTCGGGGCTGAGTTCCTTCAGCACGACGCCGTGGTGACGATGATGATGTTCTACCGTCGTAGGGCTTCGCCTAAACTCCGCGACGATATGACCGAGGTGGAATATGGTGGAGGGGGGCACCGCACACGGTTAAGGAACGATCCGTAGATCAACTTGTGTGTCTATGAGGTGCCCCCTGCCCCCGTATATAAAGGAGTGGAGGAGGGGGAGGGCCGGCCCTCTCTATGGCGCGCCCTAGGGGAGTCCTACTCCCACCGGGAGTAGGATTCCCCCTTTCCTAGTAGAACTAGGAACCCTTCCATGTAGTAGGAGTAGGAGAGAAGGAAAGGGGAGAGAGAAGGAGAAGGAAGGAAGGGGGCGCCCCCTCCCTAGTCCAATTCGGACTAGTCCAAGGGGAGGGGTGTGGCCACCCTTTTGGCCCTTTCTCTCCTTTCCTGTATGGCCCATTGAGGCCCAATACGAATTCCCGTAACTCTCCGGTACTCCGAAAAATACCCGAATCACTCGGAACCTTTACGAACTCCGAATATAGTCGTCCAATATATCGATCTTTACGTCTCGACCATTTCGAGACTCCTCGTCATGTCCCCGATCTCATCCGGGACTCCTAACTCCTTCGGTACATCAAAACTCATAAACTCATAATAAAACTGTCATCGAAACCATAAGCGTGCGTACCCTACGGGTTCGAGAACTATGTAGACATGACCTAGAACTATTCTCGGTCAATAACCAATAGCGGAACCTGGATGCTCATATTGGCTCCTACATATTCTATGAAGATCTTTATCGGTCAAACCGCATAACAACATACGTTGTTCCCTTTGTCATCGGTATGTTACTTGCCCGAGATTCGATCGTCGGTATCTCAATACCTAGTTCAATCTCGTT
>NW_025298215.1:0-954 GCF_018294505.1 Triticum aestivum | reverse complement strand
AGCATGGCATACTTTATAGAACCTATGGCCAAGGCATAGGGAATGACTTTCATTCTCGTTCTATCTTCTGCCGTGGTCGGGCTTTGAGTCTTACTCAATTTCATACCTTGTAACACAGTCAAGAACTTCTTTCTTTGACTGTTGTATTTTGAACTACTTCAAAATCTTATTAAGGTATGTACTCATTGAAAAAACTTATCAAGCGTCTTGATCTATCTCTATAGATCTTGATGCTCAATATGTAAGCAGCTTCACCGAGGTCTTTCTTTTGAAAAACTCCTTTCAAACACTCCTTTATGCTTTGCAGAATAATTCTACATTATTTCCGATCAACAATATGTCATTCACATATACTTATCAGAAATGTTGTAGTGCTCCCACTCACTTTCTTGTAAATACAGGCTTCACCGCAAGTCTGTATAAAACTATATCCTTTGATCAACTTATCAAAGCGTATATTCCAACTCCGAGATGCTCGCACCAGTCCATAGATGGATCGCTGGAGCTTGCATATTTTGTTAGCACTTTTAGGATTGACAAAACCTCCCATTTGCCAGATTTCATAAAATGCGGCAATTGCTAACATGATTCAGAGAGACTTAAGCATAGATACGAGTAAGAAACTCTCATCGTAGTCAACACTTTGAACTTGTCGAAAACCTTTTTGCGACAATTCTAGCTTTGTAGATAGTAACACTACTATCAGCGTCCGTCTTCCTCTTGAAGATCCATTTATTTTTTATTGCTTGCCGATCATCGGGCAAGTCAACCAAAGTCCACACTTTGTTCTCATATATGGATCTTATCTCAGATTTCATGGCCTCAAGCCATTTCGTGGAATCTGGGCTCACCATTGCTTCTTCATAGTTCGTAGGTTCATCATGGTCTAGTAACATAACCTCCAGAACAGGATTACCGTACCACTCTGGTGCGGATCTTACTCTGGTTTACCTA
>NW_025298214.1:0-954 GCF_018294505.1 Triticum aestivum | reverse complement strand
TCATGAGTAAGCAAGTTTGATCCGCACCAAGTTAGTAACATTAGGAGAGCTTTCATACACTTATGGTTCTAGTGTATCTGTTTCACGACAATCCATGTAATCCTCATAGTAATACCGATTGTAAGGACCCTCAATTGCTAATGATCAACCGCATTGATGACAGTCGTTCTTATCTTTGTCTTCTTATAAATCCCCAGCATCATTCTATTTGCCATCTTAAGTGCTAAGACCACTTCTTGTAAGTTCATCATTGAACAAAGTGCTAAGTAGTTGAAATGGTTCATCATAAATATTAATTGTTTGACTGAAACTCTAGGTTGTGTATGATAAAATGTTGAATATGACAAATCCTCGATTGATTGGGGACATGATATGAAATAGGAGTATTGATTGGTATTACATAAAAACATTATTCCTTGAAAATCAATAGTGATTTTTGTTTACACATTTTGATGTTACTTGCTTATTATCAAACATAGATTGTCGCTTTGATTAAAAAATTCCCTGAGTTCAGACCATGATGAAAATGATTATGTTGTTGATTAAAATATAGAAAGTGCACTCCAACTTCTAAATATAGGTTTGTTCCCAAAATAATTTAAAGTTGCATATAAAGCATATGAAGTATTAAATATTGATAGCATATAACAATATATGAATATAGATACGTTGGAGACGTGTCACCCTGTTCTCTCTGGTGTGGATATGAACTTTAGGTCTCAAATTACATGTGACGGCATACATATAATGATCTATCAAATGTCGCCATTTTTATATTTATTCGTACATGTGCTTCCACGAACCCTATATCAATGATGATGATGACCGAGAAACCCTGACCAAATCAACACGTAAATAGACTTGCTTCCCCATATCAAGTCAAGCGAACTAAATGCAATAACTTGTTGCAAGCTAAATTAGTATGTACCAACATTGGAGATTAGATTCTTATTC
>NW_025298213.1:0-954 GCF_018294505.1 Triticum aestivum | reverse complement strand
GAGGGATGTGGTCACTGGAAGGTCGAAAGCGGAGAGGGTCGGGCACGTTAGGTGGAGCCGGTGGTGCGCGACAACCGGAGGCGGTCCAATCGTGGGCGGCAAACCGACGATAGCCTCGGCCCATCTCTCGACGCAGCGAAGATAGAGAGGGCGGCACTGCCGGTGCTCGAGGCCGCCGCTCGGCACCATCTACATCGAGGGGAAAGAGAGGTGAGAAAGCGATAGGGTGATGCGGGGCTAGGGATTGCGGAGGAGGGTGGGGGTGTGCGATTTGAATGGATGGTTCTGCCCACCGTTTTCTTGTACGTGGCGGTGGAGACGGCGGCGTCCAGCCATGCAGGCGAGGCATGGGTCGAGCCAGGCACACGGCGAGGCGCAGTAGCAGAAGCGGGGGCGATTTTTTGCTACTGAGATGCAGGGTGTGGGATTGATCGTTCATGTTCTCTTTTCCTTTTTAACGGGAGATGGATGCGATTTTTTCATGAGGGGAGAGATGCGACCACGTACAGATTCCATAATAAATTAATTAGGTCCATAACGGGATTTCTTTACAATGCGTTAAGATTTACGTGTTAGTTTTCTTAATAAAGAAATGCACTGATGTAGGGATCGATTGATTCGGATAAGGAAAGATAGATTCGTGATCTTTTGTATGTTAGGAAATTAGTGGTTTGCAAGGAAAGAGTGGAGAGAAAAAGAACCAATGCGACCACGTATAGATTCCATAATAAATTAATTAGGTTCATAACGGGATTTGTTTGCAATGCGTTAAGATTTACGTGTTAGTTTTCTTAATAAAGAAATGCACTGATGTAGGGCGCGATTGGTTCGGGTAAGGAAAGATAGATTCGTGATCTTTTGTATGTTAGGAAATTATTGGTTTGCAAGGAAAGAGTGGAGAGAAAAAGAACCAGTACGAGGGGGTGGTGGGAGGTGGAACGAATAAAAATCGGA
>NW_025298212.1:0-954 GCF_018294505.1 Triticum aestivum | reverse complement strand
GCCACATTTATGCGAATGATTCAGAAGTGTCTACTCACTCAAATCAGTCGGAATGTGGAAGCTTATATGGATGATATTGTTGTCAAGTCACGAAAAGGTTCCGACCTGCTCGCTGACCTCGCCGAAACATTTGCCAACCTCAGAAGGTATGATATCAAGCTCAATCCATCAAAGTGCACATTTGGAGTTCCTGGTGGCAAGTTACTCGGTTTTCTCGTTTCCGAACGGGGAATCGACGCTAACCCAGAAAAGATTGGCACTATTCTCCGAATGAAACGCCCTGTGCGAGTGCACGATGTCCAGAAGCTTACTGGATGCTTGGCCGCATTAAGTCGATTCATCTCACGACTCGGTGAAAAGGCATTACCTCTTTACCGACTGATGAAGAAGACAGACAAGTTCGAGTGGACTCCAGAAGCTGATGCAGCGTTTGCCGAGCTAAAAGCTCTGCTCTCCACCCAGCCGGTGCTAGCTGCTCCTATCAGCAAAGAGCCTCTGTTGCTCTATATCGCAGCCACAGGACAAGTCGTCAGTACTGTGCTAACGGTCGAGCGGGAAGAAGAAGGAAAAGCTCTCAAAGTTCAGCGCCCAGTGTATTATTTGTCTGAAGTCTTGACTCCATCCAAGCAGAGATATCCTCATTATCAGAAGCTTGTGTATGGAATATACATGACCACAAAGAAGGTTGCTCATTATTTCTCTGATCATTCCATCACAGTCGTCAGCGACGCTCCACTATCAGAGATTTTGCACAACAGAGATGCAACTGGTCGAGTGGCGAAATGGGCGATTGAACTTCTTCCCCTTGATATCAAGTTTGAGGCAAAGAAAGCCATTAAGTCCCAGGCAATAGCAGATTTCCTCGCCGAGTGGATTGAACAGCAGCAGCCGACTGAAGTTCACTCGGAGCATTGGACCATGTTTTTTGATGGCTCTAAGATGTTGAATGGTTCC
>NW_025298211.1:0-954 GCF_018294505.1 Triticum aestivum | reverse complement strand
AGTTGCATAAGGTGGCTGGCGGGTGTCTGTCTCTCCCACCTTAGTTGGAGCGGAATCGATGAACAGGGCCCTTATGAAGGGTAAATAGAAGTTGACAAAATCACGTTGTGGTGATTCGTAGGTAAGAAAACGTTCTTGCTAGAACCCAATTGCAGCCACGTAAAAGATGCAACAACAATTAGAGGACGTCTAACTTGTTTTTGCAGCGATTGATCATGTGATGTGATATGGCCAGAAGTTGTGATGAATGATGAATTGTGATGTATGAGATCATGTTCTTTGTAATAGGATTCACGACTTGCATGTCGATGAGTATGACAACCGGCAGGAGCCATAGGAGTTGTCATTATTTTTTGTATGACCTGCGTGTCATTGAATAACGCCATGTAAACTACTTTACTTTATTGCTAAACGTTAGTCATAGAAGTAGAAGTAGTCGTTGGCATGACAACTTCATGAAGACACGATGATGGAGATCATGATGATGGAGATCATGGTGTCAAGCCGGTGACAAGATGATCATGGAGCCCCGAAGATGAAGATCAATGGAGCTATATGACATTGGCCATATCATGTCACAACTATATAATTGCATGTGATGTTTATTATGTATTATGCATCTTGTTTACTTAGGACGACGGTAGTAAATAAGATGATCCCTTATAAAATTTCAAGAAGTGTTCTCCCCTAACTGTGCACCGTTGCTACAGTTCGTCGTTTCTAAGCACCACGTGATGATCGGGTGTGATGGATTCTTACGTTCACATACAACGGGTGTAAGACAGTTTTACACAGCGAAAACACTTAGGGTTAACTTGACGAGCCTAGCATGTGCAGACATGGCCTCGGAACACGGAGACCGAAAGGTCGAACACGAGTCGTATGGAAGATACGATCAACATGAGAATGTTCACCGACGATGACTAGTCCGTCTCACGTGATGATCGGACACGG
>NW_025298210.1:0-954 GCF_018294505.1 Triticum aestivum | reverse complement strand
GTCAGAATAAGCCAAAATTGCGAGCGTTGATGACCGATATGTAAACACACCGCATGGTTTGTTAACCATGGAAACCACTCCGGGACCCAAAAATAGTGAGTAATAGTCCATCAAACGGGCCAGAATCGGCCAAAACTGCCAGTGTTGATGATCGACACGTAAGCAGACCTTGGGGTTCAACAATTATGGAAATCGCTTCGCGACCCCAAAACGGTGAGTAATAATCCAAGAAACGGGCCAGAATCGGCCAAAACAGCGAGTGTTGATGACCGACACATAAACGCACCCCAGGGTTTGTTAATTGTGGAAGTCACTCTAGGACCCCAAAATAGTAAGTACTAGTCCATGAAACAGGCCAGAATTGGCCAAAAGAGCGAGTGTTTACGACCGACACGTAAACGCACTCGAGGGTTTGGTAACCATGGAAACCACTCCTGGACCCCAAAGCATTGAGTAATAGACCATGAAACGGGCCAGAATCAGCCAAAACAGCCAATGTTCATGACCGACATGTAAGCGCACCTTGGGGTTATACTACTATGGAAATCGCTTTGGGACCCCAAAACAGTGAGTAATAATCCAAGAAACGGGTCAGAATCGGCCAAAATTGTGATTGTTGATGCCTGACACGTAAACGCACTCCAGGGTTCGTTAATCGTGGAAATCACTCCAGGACCCCAAAATAGTGAGTAGTAGTCCACAAAACGGGCCAGAATCGGCCAAAACTGCCAGTGTTGATGACCGACACGTAAGCGGACCTTGGGGTTCAACAATTATGGAAATCGCTTCGGGACCCCTAAACAGTGAGTAATAATCCAAGAAACGGGTCAGAATCGGCCAAAACTACCAGTATTGATCACCGACACGTAAACGCACCCCAGGGTTCGTTAATCATGGAAATCACTCCGGGAACCCCAAATAGTGAGTAATCGTCCACGAAACGGGCTAGAATCG
>NW_025298209.1:0-954 GCF_018294505.1 Triticum aestivum | reverse complement strand
GATGCGTACTACTTCAGAGTGGTACGTAATCCTGTCTTGAAGGTCATGTTGCTAGACAACAATGAACCTACGAGCTATGGAGAAGCGATGGTGGGCCCGGATTCCGATAAATGGCTTGAGGCCATAAAATCCGAGAGAGGATCCATGTATGAAAACAAAGTGTAGACTTTGGCAGAACGGCTCGATGGTCGTAAGGCTAATGAGTACAGATGGATTTCAAAAGGAAGACGGACAATGATGGTAAATGTCACCATTAAGAAAGCTCGACTTGTCGTTAAGATGTTTTCCGACAAGTTCAAGGAGTTGACTACGATGAGATTTTCTCACTCGTAGCGATGCTAAGAGTCTGTTGGAATTATATTAGCGATTACTGCATTATTTATGAAATCTTGCAGATAGGATGTCAAAACATTGTTTCCTCGACGATTTTAATGAGGAAAGGTTGTATGTGATACAACCGGAAGGTTTCGTCAATCCCGAAAGATGCTAATAAGTATGCAAAGCTCCAGCAATCCTTCTAAGGACTGGAGTGAGCATCTCGGAGTTGGGATGTATGCTTTGATGATGATCAAAAATTTTGGGTTTGTACAAAGTTTATGAGAAACTTGTATTTCCAAAGAAGTGAGTGGGAGCACTATAGAATTTCTGATGAGTATATGTTGTTGACATATTGTTGATCAGAAATGACATAGAATTTCTGGAAAGCATATAGGGTTATTTTGAAAGTGTTTTTCAATGGAAAGCCTGGATTAAGCTACTTGAACATTGAGCATCAAGATCTATAAGGATAGATCAAAATGCTTAATAATACTTTCAAATGAGCACATACCTTGACATGATCTTGAAGGTGTTCAAGATGGACCAGTCAAAGAAGGAGTTCTTGCCTGAGTTGTAAGGTACGAAGTTAAGACTTAAAGCTCGACCACGGCAGAATAGAGAGAAAGGACGAAGGTC
>NW_025298208.1:0-954 GCF_018294505.1 Triticum aestivum | reverse complement strand
ATCGGCCAAAACCGCGAGTGTTGATGACCGTATCGTAAAGGCTCCCCAGGATTCGTTAATCGTGGAAACCTCTCCGTGACCCCAAAACAGTGTGTAATAGTCCACGAAACGTGCCAGAATCGGCCAAATCTGTGAGTGTTGATGACCTACACGTAAGCGCGCCTTGGGGTTCAAAAACTATGGAAATTTGTTTGGGGCCCCGAAACGGTGAGTAATAGTCCATAAAATGGGTCAGAGTCGATAAAAACCGCGAGTGTTGATGACCGAAACGTAAACGCACCCCAGGGCTCGTAATCGTGGAAATCACTCCAGGGCCCCAAAATA
Organism: Triticum aestivum; assembly: GCF_018294505.1. Lineage (NCBI taxonomy): Eukaryota > Viridiplantae > Streptophyta > Magnoliopsida > Poales > Poaceae > Triticum > Triticum aestivum. The sequence goes on along the minus strand of NW_025298208.1, from coordinate 630 downwards.
GTGAGTAATAGTCCACGAAACGGGCTTGAATCGGCCAAATCTGTGAGTGTAGATGACCTACACGTAAGCGTGCCTTGGGGTTCAAGAACTATGGAAATTAGTTTGGGGCCCAAAAATGGTGAGTAATAGTCCACGAAACGGCTCAGAATCTGCCAAAACAGCGAGTGTTGATGACCGAAACATAAACGCACCCCAGGGTTCATTAATCGTGTAAATCACTCCGGGACCCCAAAACAGTGAGTAATGGTCCAGGAAACGGGTCAGAATCGGCCAAAACTGTGAGTGTTGATGACCAACACGTAAGCGCACCTTGGGATTCAACAACTATGGAAATCGCTTTGCGGCCCAAAACCGGTGAGTAATAGTCCACAAAACGGGTCAGAATCGGCCAAAACCGTAAGTGTTGATGACCGAAACGTAAACGCACCCCAGGGTTCCTTAATCGTGGAAATCACTCCGGGACCCCAAAATAGTGAGTAATAGTCCACGAAACGTGCCAGAATCGGCCAAAATTATGAGTGTTGATGACCGACACGTAAGCGCACCTTGGGGTTCAACAACTATGAAACCGGTTTGGGGCCCCAAAATGGTGAGTAGTACTCCATGAAATGGGTCAGAATCAGCCAAAAC
>NW_025298207.1:0-954 GCF_018294505.1 Triticum aestivum | reverse complement strand
GATTTGGGTTCGAGCTTATCAGGTTGAAGTTTTTTCACATAAGCATCGCAGCCCCAAACTTTAAGAAACGACAACTTTGGTTTCTTGCCAAACCACAGTTCATAAGGCGTCGTCTCAACGGATTTTGATGGTGCCCTATTTAACGTGAATGCGGCCGTCTCTAAAGCATATCCCCAAAATGATAGCGGTAAATCAGTAAGAGACATCATAGATCGCACCATATCTAGTAAAGTACGATTACGACGTTCGGACACACCATTACGCTGTGGTGTTCCGGGTGGCGTGAGTTGCGAAACTATTCCACAATTTTTCAAATGTACACCAAACTCGTAACTCAAATATTCTCCTCCACGATCAGATCGTAGAAACTTAATTTTCTTGTTACGATGATTTTCAACTTCACTCTGAAATTCTTTGAACTTTTCAAATGTTTCAGACTTATGTTTCATTAAGTAAATATACCCATATCTTCTTAAATCATCTGTCAAGGTGAGAAAATAACGATATCCGCCACGAGCCTCAATATTCATCGGGCCACATACATCGGTATGTATGATTTCCAATAAATCTGTTGCTCTCTCCATAGTACCGGAGAACGGTGTTTTAGTCATCTTGCCCAAGAGGCACGGTTCGCAAGTACCAAGTGATTCATAATCAAGTGGTTCCAAAAGTCCATCGGTATGGAGTTTCTTCATGCGCTTTATACCGATATGACCTAAACGACAGTGCCACAAATAAGTTGCACTTTCATTATCAACTCTGCATCTTTTGGCTTCAACATTATGAATATGTGTTTTACTACTATCGAGATTTAGTAAGAATAGACCACTCTTCAAGGGTGCATGACCATAAAAGATATTACTCATATAAATAGAACAACCATTATTCTCTGATTTAAATGAATAACCGTCTCGCATTAAACAAGATCCAGATATAATGTTCATGCTCAACGCT
>NW_025298206.1:0-954 GCF_018294505.1 Triticum aestivum | reverse complement strand
CGGGGCACAAGATCGTAGCTGAGGTAACAAGCTAAACGTCGAAGTCCACGTGGAACTACTAGTGAGACTGAAGTCTCTCTACAAAAACATAAAATAGGCAAACGTGAGTACAAATGTACCCAGCAAGACTTACATCAGAACTAACTACATATGCATCATTATCAACAAAGGGGATGGTGGGGTTTAACTGCAGCAAGCCAGCTTTGACTCGGTGGCTATCCTAAACTACGACTGCAAGCGACTCTTTTGAGGTGGCGCACACGAGTCCACATATTCACCATATCAATACACCACTATGGAACCGCTCCCGTCTCCCTACGAGAACGCCATCCATAGCACTCACGCTTATCTTGCGTATTTTAGAGTATCCACTTTCACTTGTCTATGAACTGATATAAGCAACCCAGAAGTCCTTTTCCGCGGACACGGCTACTCGAATAGATCATATTAACCCTGCAGGGGTGTACTTCTTCACACACGCTCTCACCACTTATCGTCGTTTACACGACATGTACTCGGCAACCTTCAAGCGGAAGCCCAACGTGGGTGTCGGCCACGACCTACCTAATCACCTAAGTCTCTAGTCCAGGTTTATCGCCTATTCGGGTTCCATCCATGAGGAGATCCGGCCGGAGTTTCGCTCACAGCCCCAAACGATGTGAACAGGGTTCCCGAGACACCAAACGGGCGCCCGGTACACCGTGCCACGTGCCTACCGCATCACAGCCCACCCCTACGGTCAGCGCTGCGCACGGCCTCCAGCATACTACAAACACCAGAAACTACTTGCAACTCCTGGACAGAGGACAAGGGTGATCAAGAAGCCGAGAGGGTCCATTGGTTTCGGGCCCAATGCGTGGTAGTAGCTGAATCATGGATCACAAACACAGAACTCAGTTCCTGAGGACGGCTGCAATGAGACAACCCACCATGTACTCCTACATGGCCTCTCAC
>NW_025298205.1:0-954 GCF_018294505.1 Triticum aestivum | reverse complement strand
AAATTTAAAAATATTCATGATAGTTCAAAAAGTACCCATGAAATACAATCGAGAAATGAAGGCTACGATTTAAATACAATCGATCTTAGCTAGCTATCTGTTCACAATCTTCTTGCCCTTCTTTTTCGCAAATGGAGTTCTTCTGTGGAACGGACGTCCTTTAGGTAGGGTGGTCCTGCTTCTTCTTGTGGTGTATGCTGCTACTTCATCATCGTCGTCATGTTCGATCCTCGGGTCGCCGTACTTGTCGAAGTCTTGCTCATTGGCTACTCCATCCATTCCGATGATCTTCCTTTTGCCTCTCCTCACGACAACATGACTGGGCTTTGGCGGGTCGGTAATGAAGAAGCATTGGTCCACTTGGGAAGCCAGTACCCATGGCTCATTTTTCGCGGTGACGTTTGCGCCCGCGGTCTTGGATTTGGCTTCGGGTATAACCATGGTGGTGAGATACCGGTCTTCTTTTATGACGTTCTTCGCCCATCTGACACGGAACATCGGGACCTTCTCTCCAGCGTAGCTCAGCTCCCAGATCTCCTCGATCCTTCCGTAGTATCTGTCCTTGTCGTTACCGGTGTAGGATTCCATCGTTACCCCGGAGTTCTGATAACCATCGCTCTTCATGTCCTTGGCCTCGGTGTAGAATGTGTAGCCGTTGATATCATACGCCTCATAGGTCATCAGGTTGTGCTCGGCGCCCTGTGACAAGGCGAATATGAGTTGTTCTTCCGCGGAAGAATCCTCATGTAAAGGGTACGACAGAAGCTTATGCTTGAACCAACGCGTGAAACATGAGTTGTGCTCTTTGAGTATATCTCCGTCCGTCCTCTGTTGGCCTCGGTCATTGTACGTCTTTTTAATAAAGGTTTTGTGCTCTACCAACCAAGGATCGACCACGTCTATGTGTTGTAGCGCGACTAGGTTTGCTCTTTCAAAGTCGGCGAGTCGACCCTC
>NW_025298204.1:0-954 GCF_018294505.1 Triticum aestivum | reverse complement strand
TGTGCAGTCCGAATCTGAATCCAGAACGTGAGAGACATGGACTCTATCTTCTCTTGGCCCAAAATTGACGTGAGAGGACTTTTTGAACACAACCTAAACTTCTCCTTTTCCCTTATCTTCATATGTGGATTGTACAAATGTCCCATACACCTACAATTAGACAAAACACAAAAGTGTGTGAAGTATTTTTGTTCTGCAAATCCTTATTCGTCATGTTCTCCCAGTCAGTCTCGTCGGCTTGTGATCCTGGCATGGTTAGCAGCAATAGAAACACACAAGAATATGATCCTACAGACTACTACCAAGAGGTGGTGGTGGGTGTCACAAATCCGTCAAGCAAATCTCAAATTCTTACCAGTTCTTACCCAGCAGCAGGCGGTGATCGGCAATCGTTGTAGTCAAAAACTCTCAAAGCTTGGATAGAGCGATTACCAGGGAGAGTCAACCGCACGACGTAGATGTATGTGGAGCTGGGAAGGCTTATAATATGGTAGCAAAAATGGTTAGCAATAATCAATTCAGAGATGCAAAGTTGAATAAACGCTCAACGACGGTACTGTGCTGGTCCTAGGCTAGACTGTGCTAGAGACGCGAGCCTAGAACACTAACAAAATCACGGCGCGGCACGTAAACAAGGGAAAAGCACACTCTGGAATTTTTTTCTTTTGCGCTCTTTTTTTTTGCGCTCTTTTTTTTTGCGCTGCTTTTTTTTTTGCGAAAAATCACTATAATGGCGAGTGTCTCAAAACTCTTCTTAGCTCAAACTGACAGGATGGGCACGAAATTTTTTTTTGGACCAATTTTTTTTTTTTGACTGCCCGGACCCAAAAACTGGAAACGGGTCAAAAAAAACTTCCTATAATGGCACCTGTCTCAAAACACTCAGAAACACCTAAAAATAGGATAGCCAGAAATTTTTTCGAAAAATGCGTTTTCGAAAAAATTTGGGCCTAA
>NW_025298203.1:0-954 GCF_018294505.1 Triticum aestivum | reverse complement strand
ATCATGAGACGCAATACATGGCTCCTGAAGACGCTGACAGGTATGAATGTTTAGTTGCTCAACGTGTTTTGAGTGTGCAGGTCACACAAGCTGAGCAAAATCAGAGGCACAATTTGTTCCATACCAAGGGAGTTGTGAAGGAACGTTCTGTGCGCGTCATAATAGACGGAGGGAGCTGCAACAACTTGGCTAGCATGGAGATGGTGGAGAAGCTTTCTCTCACCACAAGACCACATCCACATCCTTACTACATCCAATGGTTCAACAACAGCGGCAAGGTTAAGGTAACACGTACTGTTCGTGTGCATTTTAGTATCTCTACATATGTTGATTATGTTGATTGTGATGTGGTACCTATGCAAGCATGTTCCTTATTACTTGGTAGACCATGGAAATTTGATAAAAATTCTGTACACCATGGTAGAAACAATCACTATACTCTTGTTCATCAGGATAAAAATATTACTTTGCTTCCTATGACTCCTGATTCCATTTTGAAAGATGATATTAATAGAGCTAATAAAGCACAACAGGAGAAGAATAAGAGTGAAAATCAGATTGTGGCAAAAGAATTTGAGCAACAAATGAAGCCTAATAATAAGCCATCTAGTGTTGCTTCTGAAATTAAATTGAAAAGTGCATGTTTATTTGCCACCAAATCTGATATTGATGAGCTAGATTTCAGCAAATCTGTTTGCTATGCTTTTGTGTGCAAAGAGGCATTATTTTCATTCGAGGACGTGCCTTCCTCTTTGCCTCCTGCTGTCACTAACATTTTGCAGGAGTTCGCTGACGTTTTTCCACAAGACGTGCCACCGGGATTACCGCCTATTCGAGGGATTGAGCATCAGATTGACTTAATTCCCGGTGCTTCACTGCCAAACCGTGCACCATACCGTACCAATCCAGAGGAGACGAAGGAGATTATGCGTCAAGTACAAGAGCTTCTCGACA
>NW_025298202.1:0-954 GCF_018294505.1 Triticum aestivum | reverse complement strand
AGAATCAGAATCAACTTGCCCTTCCAGCAACGGGCCGTGGTAACAACCAGCCCCGCAGCAACAATGCTAAGCCTTATGGTCGTGCTCATGCCAACCACGTTGATCTCAACGAAGCTCAAGACCAGCCTGCTACTGTGATGGGTACACTCCTCGTAAATTCAGTACCAGCATCCGTTTTATTTGATACAGGTGCATCGCATTCATTCATGTCAGAAGATTTTGCATACAAGCACGACGTTAAATGTGAGGAGATGAACACCTCTGTATTGGTCAAAACCCCCGTGGGACAGTGTCAAACCTCCTTGGTTGGCATCGATGTCCCCGTGGAAATCGAAGGGCTGGAATTCTATGCCTCTCCCATTATCCTGAAGACGTCTAACATCGATCTCATTTTGGGTATGGATTGGTTGAAAGCGCATACTGCTTCTATAGTTTGCGCCACTAAGACCGTCCATCTGCTACACCCTTCTGATGAAATAGTTTCTTACCAAGCTCATCTGGTGCAAAATGCCGAGGCAGGCTTTACGCATTGAATGCATTGAACGCTGCACCACTCGAGGGCATTGAAAACATTCCCGTCGTGCGTGAATTCCTCGACGTCTTCCCTGAAGAACTTCCGGGGATTCCCCCTGCTAGAGCTGTCGAATTCATCATCGACTTGAAACCAGGCACCACTCCTATAGCCAAGCGACCCTACAAAATGCCGCCGCATGAACTCCTTGAGCTTAAGGAGGAAATCGACAAGTCTCTTCGCAAAGGATTCATTCGCCCAAGTTGCTCTCCTTGGGGAGCACCTTCTCTCTTTGTCAAGAAGAAGGATGGGACAAACCGGTTAGTTCAAGACTACCGTCCTATAAACCAAGCTACCATTCAGAATAAATACCCTCTTCCTCGGATCAATGATCTGTATGATCAACTGGCGGGTTCGTCAGTGTTCTCTAAGCTCGACTTGAG
>NW_025298201.1:0-954 GCF_018294505.1 Triticum aestivum | reverse complement strand
GGGGGGGTTGGCTTCAGATAAAGAGTGAGGTGTCTATATTTGAGGGACTTTAGCGTAATTGAGATATACATGGTCAATAGTGTGTGCACTCAAGGTTGATCAATTTGTTTCACAGTTTGGACTATGAGATAACGATACTTTTGAACATGCGTGATATACTTTGATGTACCAGAATTACAAACCTAAGATTGGAATTTTGGAATTCGACTCCATCATTAGCTTTTGTAATTCATTTAAATGGAGGTACATTTTTAAGCCGGGATTTCGTGATTTCAAATTCATATATCAAACCTAGAGATATACACATACGGGCATGTTCAAACTTTATAATCATCCACTTTATTCATACACATACACATTTTTGCTTTTGTCATCATATTCAGGATAAACACATTTGGAATTTCACTTGAATTGGACCATATGATGGTATTTGCTTGTAGTAGCTCAATGATCCATATTTGAATTGACTGGACAATCTAAGTTTCGAGTTGGAGACATTGATTTTCAAAACTTGCACTTTTTTTGCATGCAAAACAAACAAATTCTCGGCCATGATATCATAGTCGGCCGTACAAGAGCAGAATATAATTTCAGGCGCCAAAATCTTTCAAACTTCCCGCTCACATCGAAATATCTCGCGCCCGAAAGTTTAGCCCTGCGATAGTCCTGTTTTACCCCTGCCACATGAATGGAAAAGGGCTGCTTTGGTAACTCCATTGTTTTCCCCTCTTTGCCCCCAACATTCTTCCCCAGAGCCCCTCCCCTTCCCCTCTCCGACCCCCCAACCACGGCAAGCCGCCGAATCTAGTCCTCCGCCGCAACGGTGGACCTCACACCCCGACGGATCTACCTTCCGCACCTTGGAACCCCCAACTGCCAACTCACCACTTCACCGGAGCCGCTTCAGCGACTGGCTTGTACACCGCTCCAGATCTCCTTGACCGCCATCATGGT
>NW_025298200.1:0-954 GCF_018294505.1 Triticum aestivum | reverse complement strand
TTATTAAACACTCACATCTGTCATGAATATCTCTCAAACCCAATCCACGTCTACGAGCATAGCATGGCAATAATAAAAGCAACGTAGAAGTAACTCCCAAGGGTTTGATAAGGAAACAGGTAATAGGTACTACCTCAACTACTTCCCAATACCCACAGTTTAATTAGATCCTAATCATGCAATGTGTTTGAGGAAATAGATCTAATGCAATAAAACTGGGTATGAACGGGGTATGATCAAAGTGTTACTTGCCTTGCTGATGATCCGCAAAACCTAGCGAGTCGAAGTAACAAGCGGCACACTCCGGGTACTCTATCGCAAACAAACAAGCATACAATCAGTACTCATCTAATGCACAGGTAAAACTCAAAAGAAAGATCCAACCAGAAAGTTCAACTTAAGAACTCCGGTTTGCAAAAAGAATCAACTCAAAAGAAGCAACGAAAGTCAAACGGCGAAAGAAAGAAACTTCGTTTGCTAATCTGGATCTAGGTCAAATTTTACTGTAGCAAAAACTTGTTTGAGTAGGTTAAACGGAAAGAGAATTTCGAGACGAAACTCTAGGCGCTTGAATCACCTGATTCCGATAAACGAGCGAAAAGTTAAACAGATTCGAAGTTTCGATCAGAAATCGAATCTGAGAAAATAACGAGAAAATCCGACGAAAAAGAAAAACGGACGAACGGTTAAATAACGGAGGTTCGTTAACAGAGAAAAACCGACGAACGCGTTCGTTAAAACGAACGGTCCGGTGAACGCTCGAAAAATAAGAAAACCGAAAAAAACCGATCTAGGGTTTTTTTTTAAAACAAAAGGTTTTTTTTTCAGAAAAACCGGTCAACGCGAACACGGGCAGTACCTCGACGGGGCTCGCTCCGGCGAGGGGCTCCGGCGGGCGGGGTCGGCGGCGGGGGATGCGGGGCTCGGGGGCGGCTCCGGCGGGCGAGGGGGCGG
>NW_025298199.1:0-954 GCF_018294505.1 Triticum aestivum | reverse complement strand
GCGTGAGTTGTGAAACTATTCCACATTTCCTTAAGTGTGCACCAAACTCGTGACTTAAATATTCTCCACCACGATCTGATCGTAAGAATTTTATTTTCCTGTCACGTTGATTCTCGACTTCACTCTGAAATTCCTTGAACTTTTCAAAGGTTTCAGACTTGTGTTTCATTAGGTAGACATATCCATATCTACTTAAATCATCAGTGAGAGTGAGAACATAACGATATCCTCCGCGAGCCTCAACACTCATTGGACCGCACACATCGGTATGTATGATTTCCAATAAGTTGGTTGCTCGCTCCATTGTTCCGGAGAACGGAGTCTTGGTCATCTTACCCATGAGGCATGGTTCGCACGTGTCAAATGATTCGTAATCAAGAGACTCCAAAAGTCCATCTGCATGGAGCTTCTTCATGCGCTTGACACCAATGTGACCAAGGCGGCAGTGCCACAAGTATGTGGGACTGTCGTCATCAACTTTACATCTTTTGGTATTCACACTATGAACACGTGTAACATCACGTTCGAGATTCATCAAAAATAAACCATTGACCAGCGGGGCATGACCATAAAACATATCTCTCAAATAAATAGAACAACCATTATTCTCGGATTTAAATGAGTAGCCATCTCGAATTAAACGAGATCCAGATACAATGTTCATGCTCAAAGCTGGCACTAAATAACAATTATTGAGGTTTAAAACTAATCCCGTAGGGAGATGCAGAGGTAGCGTGCCGACGGCGATCACATCGACCTTGGAACCATTCCCGACGCGCATCGTCACCTCGTCCTTCGCCAGTCTCCGTTTATTCCGTAGTTCCTGTTTTGAGTTACAAATATGAGCAACCGCACCGGTATCAAATACCCAGGAGCTACTACGAGTACTGGTAAGGTACACATCAATTACTAGTATATCACATATACCTTGGGTGTTGCCGGCCTTCTTCTTGT
>NW_025298198.1:0-954 GCF_018294505.1 Triticum aestivum | reverse complement strand
CAAGAGATCTCGGTTATGATGATGCACTAGGTCCATAGCTGGGGCTTTGTGTATGTTCTCGAAGTACGTTTGTCGAGTGCTCATTAAGAAAGTTTCTATACAAGTTTCTGAACGAACTCCTTAAGAAAAGTTCTCCAAAAGTTCCCTATGAAAGAATCCTTTGAAGCATCTGGTCGTAACAAACGTTTTGACTACTTGTGGAGCCAAAACAGACTCCGTATGAGTCAGATATCCATGTTTCAGTTAACACTGTGCAAAACTGATTCCGAACGACAGTTACAGACTAGTTCTTGCGTAGTTGCACTCGATTTTTTCCATTCTACTTCACTAAACATCTCCATATGAGATCCAATTACTTGTAGGGAAATGCAAGAGACCTCGGTTATGATGATGCACTAGGTCCATAACTGGGACTTTGTGTATGTTCTCGAAATGCGTTTGTCGAGTGCTCATTAAGAAAGTTTCTATACAAGCTTCTGAACGAACTCCTTAAGAAAAGTTCTCCAAAAGTTGCCTATGAACGAATCCTTTGAAGCATCTGGTCGTCACAAATGTTTTGACTACTTGTCGAGCCAAAACGGACTCCGTATGAGTCAGATATCCATGTTTCAGTTAACACTGCGCAAAACTGATTCCGAACGACAGTTACAGACTAGTTCTTGTGTAGTTGCACTCGATTTTTTCCATTCTACTTCACTAAACATCTCCATATGAGATCCAATTACTTGTAGGTAAATGCAAGAGACCTCGGTTACGAGGTTGCACTAGGTCCATAGCTGGGACTTTGTGCATGTTCTCGAAATGCGTTTGTCGAGTCCTCATTAAGAAAGGTTCTATACAAGTTTTTGAACAAACTCCTTAAGAAAAGTTCTCCAAAAGTTGCCTATGAAAGAATCCTTTGAAGCATCTGGTCGTCACAAACGTTTTGACTACTTGTCGAGCCAAAACGGACTC
>NW_025298197.1:0-954 GCF_018294505.1 Triticum aestivum | reverse complement strand
TATAGATTGATGTCGTTCCCTGGTTGTTTCGGTCCTTCGATTAGCATACTCATGTGAATGTACTTCCTCTTCATGCACAACCAGGGGGGAAGGTTGTACATCCACACAAACACAGGCCAGGTGCTATGTGTGCTTCTCTGGCTGCCAAACGGATTGACTCCATCGGTGCTCGCGCCCAGCACGATGTTCCTTGGATCGTTCCCAAATTCTAGGTCTTCGAAGTTCAACGCTTGCCACTGGCTCGCATCCTTAGGGTGACTCAGCATCTTGTCTTTTTATCTATCTCCGGATCATTTGCGTCATCTTCTCGCTTCTTCTCCTCCCTATCCGCGTGCCAACGCAGGAGCTTTGCTACCTTAGGGTCCGCGAAATACCGCTGCAGACAAGGAGTGATCGGAAAGTACCACACCACTTTTCGAGGAGCTTTCTTCCTCTTCTTGTATCGAGTGATGCCGCACATCGGACATATGGTAGACTCCGCGTGCTCGTCCCGATAAATGATGCAATTGTTCATGCACACATGGTATTTCACGTGCGGTAAATCCAGGGGACACACGATTTTCTTCGCCTCCTCCAAACTGGTCGGGCACTTGTTCCCCTTGGGAAGACGTTCGTGCCAGAATGACATGTTCTCGTCGAAGCATGCGTCGGTCATTTTGTGTTTTACCTTCATCTCCAGAGCCATGAGCGTTACTTTCAGGCGGGTATCCTCGGGCCTGCATCCTTCATACAATGGAGTAACCGCGTCTAACTCAAGTTGATCCATCTTGGCTTTCTCTCGGGCGGCAGCTCTTGCGTTATCCGTCTGCTTGAGAAGCAGCTCTTGAATATGAGGGTCCTGCACCCAGCCCATCGATGGTCCAGCGTCGTCTGCTCCGCCGGCATCATCATCTTCATGATCATGCCCGTCGTCTGCTCCGGCATCTTCCTCATCATCATGTCCCGCATCTTCTA
>NW_025298196.1:0-954 GCF_018294505.1 Triticum aestivum | reverse complement strand
TAGAAGTGTGATGATCATTATTATTAGAGCATTGCCCAAATAAAAAAAAGGAGAAATGCCAAAAGAAAAAAAGAAAGGCCCAAAAAAAGGGCAATGCTACTATCTCTTTTTCCACACTTGCGCTTCAAAGTAGCACCTTGTTTTTCATGTAGTGAGTCTTATATATTGTGCTTCAAGGTAGCACCTTGTTCTTCATGTAGTGAGTCTCATAAGTTGTCTTTTCATACTAGTGGGAATTTTTCAATATAGAACTTGGCTTGTATATTCCTACGATGGGCTTCCTCAAATGCCCTAGGTCTTCGTGAGCAAGCGAGTTGGATGCACACCCACTAGTTTTCTTTTGTTGAGCATTCATAGCTCTAGTGCATCCGTTGCATGGCAATCCCTACTCCTCATGTTGACATCAATTGATGGGCATCTCCATAGCCCGCTGATTAGCCTTGTCAATGTGAGACTTTCTCCTTTTTTGTCTTCTCCACACAAACCCCATCATAATATTCTATTCCAGCCATAGTGCTATATCCATGGCTCATGCTCATGTATTGCGTGAAGGTTGAAAAAGTTTGAGATTATTTAAGTATGAAACAATTGCTTGGCTTGTCATCGGGGGTATAGAAGTTGGGAACATCTTTGTGTGACGAAAATGAAGCATAGCCTAACTATATGATTTTGTAGGGATGAACTTTCTTTTGCCATGTTATTTTGAGAAGACATGATTGCTTTGATTAGTATGCTCGAAGTATTATTATTTTTGTGTCAATATGAACTTTTGTCTTGAATCTTTCGGATCTGAATATTCATATCACAATTAAGGAGATTTACATTGAAATTATGCCAAAGTATCACTCCGCATCAAAAATTCTTTTTTATCATTTACCTACTCGAGGACGAGCAGGAATTAAGCTTGGGGATGCCCGATACGTCTCCAACGTATCTATAATTTTTGATTGCTCC
>NW_025298195.1:0-954 GCF_018294505.1 Triticum aestivum | reverse complement strand
CAAAAGTGTAAGTGTTGATGACCGAAACGTAAACGCACCCGCGGTTCGTTAATCGTTGAAATCACTTCGATACCACAAAACAGTGCGTAATACTCCACGAAACGGTCCAGAATCGGCCAAAACTGCGAGTGTTGATGAGCGACACATAAATGCACCCCGGTGTTCGTCAATCATGGAAATCACGCCGAGACCCAAAACAGAGTAATAGTCCAAGAAACGGGCCAGAATCGGCCAAAACTGTGAGTGTGGATGACCGACACGTAAATGCACCCCGTGGTTCGTTAATCGTGGAAATCACTCCGGGGGCCCAAAAAAGAGAGTAATAGTCCATGATACGGGCCAGAATCAGGCAAAACTATGAGTATTGATGACCGACAGGTAAGCGCGCCTTGGGGTTCAACAACTATGGAAATCACTTCGGGACCTGAAAACAGTGAGTAATAGTCCACAAAACACGTTAGAATTGGCCAAAATTGTGAGTGTTGCTGACCGACACGTAAACACAACCCGGGGTCATTTCGGGACCCCATAACTAAGTAATAGTCCAAGAAACGGGCAAGAATCGGCCCAAACTGCGATTGTTGATGACTTACACTTAAGCGCACCTTGGGGTTCAACAACCATGGAAATCGCTTTGGGGCCCCAAAACGGTGAGTAACAGTCCACGAAACGGGTCAGAATCGACAAAAACCGCGAGTGTTGATAACCAACCCGTAAGCGCACCCAAGGGTTCCTTAATCATGGAAATCACTCCGGGGCCCCAAAAAAGTGAGCAATAGTCCACGAAACGGGCCAGAATCGGCCAAAACTGTGAGTGTTGATGACCGACACATAAACGCACGCCGGGGTTCGTTAATCGTGGAAATCACTCCGGGACCCCAAAACAGTGAGTAATAGTATACAAAAAAGGCAAGAATCGGACAAAAATGTAAGTGTTGATGACCGAAACGTAAA
>NW_025298194.1:0-954 GCF_018294505.1 Triticum aestivum | reverse complement strand
CTGTGTGTTGCGGTAGTTGAACCCACTTTCCTTTGCATGACCTGTCATTGCCACAGTAACTAGATGAAACCCACTAGCATGTGTAGGAGTTGATTGAGCCTTGTTGTGTTCCTACAATGCTATGCTTGCTATGCTTAGAGTTGTGTCAGGTCTGGCTCATCAGGGTGATGAACTAGAGTGAAAGTGTGTGTGTCGGTAAAGAGAGTAAAGTGTTGAATACGATTTGGTAAAGGTATCGATGGGAGGCCATGTAGGAGTACATGGTGGGTTGTTTCATTGAGACCGTCCCTAAGAACTGAGATCTGTATGCGTGATTTAAGATTCAGCTACTACCACACATTGGGCCCGAAACCAATGGACCCCCTCGGCTTCTTATTCACCCTTGTCCTCTGTCCAGGAGTTGCACGTAGTTTCTGGTGTTTGTAGTAAGCTGGAGGCCGTGGACAGCGCTGACAAAGGGGTGGGCTGTGATGTGGTAGGCTCGTGGCACGGTGTACCGAGTCGCCGGTTTGGTGTCCGGGAACCCTGCACACATCGTTTGGGGCCGTATGTGGAAACCTCGGCCGGACTCCCTGCGGATGGAACCTAAATAGGCGATAAACCTGGACTAGAGACTCGAGTGTTTAGGTAGGCTGTGGCCGACACCCACGTTGGGCTTCCGCTTGAAGGTTGCCGAGTACACGTCGTGTAGCGACGATAAGTGGTGAGAGCGTGTGTGACGAAGTACGCCCCTGCAGGGTATGAAACTATTCGAATAGCCGCGTCCGTGGTAAAGGACTACTTGGTCGCTTATGCAGTTCATAGACAAGTAAATGGATACTACTAAAAGCCTCAAGATAAGTGTGAGTACCGCGGATGGCCCTCTCGTTGGATGACGAGGGAGGATCCACGGTGGAGTATTGAGATGGTGATTAGTGGACTCGTGTGCGAAAACTATTTCACAAGTGGTGTATC
>NW_025298193.1:0-955 GCF_018294505.1 Triticum aestivum | reverse complement strand
ACGTGTGCCAAAAGGCGCAAACGGTCCCGGGCAAAGGTAAGGCGACACCCGTGGGAATACCGTGCGTGAGGCCGCAAAGTGATATGAGGTGTTACATGCTAGATCGATGTGGCATTGAGTCGGGGTCCTGACAGCGTTGGTATCAGAGCTTGACTGCCTGTAGGATTACCAAGCCAAACTGGTCGAAGTTGAGTTTAGAAATTCTTTAGTTATATAAGGGAATTGATTGTGGGATGGAACGTAAGGCTCTTTTTACTCCTTATACCTCATGCCCTTCTGATCTGAGTCATCTTATCTTTCCTGCGGGGATTAAGAACTAGGCTATCTCTTCTTTCTATTAGGATCACGTGTTACTAATCAGTAGACTTATAAGATTGTTGGATTTAAGTCTCAGTTCAGTTCCTACTACTTTCGTATGTTAATTGTTGATCTCGGAACCTTGATATTGTGCTTCTGAGTGGTTATGCCACTGTTTTTGTGATTGTCTCAAATCTTTTTGAGCAATTATAGCCGTTATGCTGTCCGAGTCATCCCAGGTTTCTAAATAGTCCGATGCATTTGCAAATCCCTTCCTTCTGTTTCCGATGTTCGCATGGGCCAGATTAACCACACTAATCGGTGTGTTGAGGTAATTATTGCCTCGACATATATGTTGGAATTATTATTATGGCCCTAGGTGTTTAGGGAGTCACCTAGTAATCTAGCAATGTTTTGTGGTCCTAGTGTGAAGATTCTGGCCTTTATTCTCGGAAGCATCCCGTGATGCTACTTAGTAGTAGGTATTCTACTCCTGGGTTCTGAACCCGAGATTCACTCTACCTACTTCATGTTGATAGTAATTGCTAGTGCCTTTAGGATATTAGTAACCTTTGCGATAGTCCTTGAAGTCCGTGGTATCTTCTTCTTCCAAATACCATGAACTACTTATGGCAGATGTTTATTGGATCAAAAAAAA
>NW_025298192.1:0-955 GCF_018294505.1 Triticum aestivum | reverse complement strand
TGGATACATAGACAACACCATGTCCCTAGTAAGCCTCTAGTTGACTAGCTCGTTGATCAATAGATGGTTACGGTTTCCTGACCATGGACATTGGATGTCGTTGATAACGGGATCACATCATTAGGAGAATGATGTGATGGACAAGACCCAATCCTAAGCCTAGCACAAGATCATGTAGTTCGTATGCTAAAGCTTTTCTAATGTCAAGTATCATTTCCTTAGACCATGAGATTGTGCAACTCCCGGATACCGTAGGAGTGCTTTGGGTGTGCCAAACGTCACAACGTAACTGGGTGGCTATAAAGGTACACTACGGGTATCTCTGAAAGTGTCTGTTGGGTTGGCACGAATCGAGATTGGGATTTTGTCACTCCGTGTAAAACGGAGAGGTATCTCTGGGCCCACTCGGTAGGACATCATCATAATGTGCACAATGTGACCAAGGGGTTGATCACGGGATGATGTGTTACGGAACGAGTAAAGAGACTTGCGGGTAACGAGATTGAACAAGGTATCGATATACCGACGATCGAATCTCGGGCAAGTACCATACCGCTAGACAAAGGGAATTGTATACGGGATCGATTGAGTCCTTGACATCGTGGTTCATCCGATGAGATCATCGTGGAACATGTGGGAGCCAAGATGGGTATCCAGATCCCGCTGTTGGTTATTGACCGGAGAACGTCTCGGTCATGTCTGCATGTCTCCCGAACCCGTAGGGTCTACACACTTAAGGTTCGATGACGCTAGGGTTATAAAGGAAGCTTGTATGTGGTTACCGAATGTTGTTCGGAGTCCCGGATGAGATCCCGGACGTCACGAGGAGTTCCGGAATGGTCCGGAGGTAAAGATTTATATATAGGAAGTCCTGTTTCGGCCATCGGGACAAGTTTCGGGGTCATCGGTATTGTACCGGGACCACCGGAAGGGTCCCGGGGGCCCACCGGGTGGG
>NW_025298191.1:0-955 GCF_018294505.1 Triticum aestivum | reverse complement strand
TATTTTCTGAAATTAATAAATCATTTTAGGATTTATTTAAATTCCAGAACAAATACTGCGTCAGCATGACGTAATAGTGACGTCAGCAGGGTCAAAGGCGTCGACCAGGTCAAACCTGACCAGTGGGGTCCACTGGTCAGTGACCCAGTCAACTAACCGGGTTAGTTAGCCCTAACTAACTTAGTTAGCCGGGCGGGGCCCGCATGTCAGTGGCTCACCTAATTAACTAAATTAATTAACACTAATTAACCTAATACTAATTAGGCAGGCGCCTGGGCCCACACGTCAGGGGTCAAACCCCCGGGTCAAACCCGCCGGAGTTGACCCGCGGCTTGTCGCCGGCGACGCCAGCAACGGCGGAGGGCGTCGGAAACGCTCCTTCGGCGACCAAAACGGCGACTGAGGGGCTCTACGCGTAGCTGGGAGTCGCCCGCATCCATTTGTGCAAGTGGCAGGGGCTGAGGTGGCTCGAGCTCACCGGAACGGGGTCCGCGGCGGCGACCGAAGTTCGGGCCAGCGCGGGCACGGGGCTACGCTTAGCGAGCGAGCGAGCTGAGAGGCTGGGCGGGCTCCTGGGAGATCCACGAGCTCGGGGTCGTGCTTGGACGCGAGTTTGGTGACCTGCAACGACGGCGGCGACATCGCCGGCGGAGCCGAGCTCGCGGCTCCGGTGGAATCGAAGCTACAGGGCGAAATCGAAGGGGGAAAGAGGGAGGGGAGGCGTAGGAGCTCACAGCGGTGCCGTAGAGGAGGTCAGCGAGCTCGGGGAGGGGCTGGTGACGACGGGAGGTCGCCGGCGATCTCGGTGGCCCGAGGAGGAAGAAGACGTCGGGGACGGCGCTCCGGGGCTTCCGGCGTCACATGGGTTGGTGGAGACGAAGAAGAGGGTGCGGCGGTTCTTCTGGAGGCATCGGCGAGGCGAGGGGTGGTCGGTGGCCGCGGCGAACAGCGTCGG
>NW_025298190.1:0-955 GCF_018294505.1 Triticum aestivum | reverse complement strand
CCTTTCTCCAATAATCTGTGTCGGATACCCTGAGCTTGTTGGTTAAGCTAAACAACAATTTGGAGAGTTGGAAGATAAAAGCTTGTCTGACTTAGTTCATGTTAAGGGATATCTTTTGTGCGTGTGTGTGTGTTGAAGAAAGATGATATCTCCATCTATTGGTCCTCGTGATCAGTTGTTGGATCTATTGCCTTGTCAAGACTTTTACTTGAGTTTGGGCTATCGTCAAGTCAAATCAGAACCAACGATTTTTGTAATGTTGTCTTACTCGTGGTTGATCCCTCGAGCATACACCATTCATCTTTTGGTCTGACCATTGCTATCACTGTGTTCAGATGATGGTGGAAGTCCGGTAATATGGAAAATTCTGATGAGTTGTTGTTGAGCCCATCAGCAGTATTTTTGTCTCCCCCATGATTCATGTTGAACATCAACCTAGTGTTGAAAACCTTGTAAGCAATGCCTTCGTGTTCCGTTCATGAAGCTTATGCTTGGATGAAAGAAGTGACTTTCTCCAAGTTCACGTGCATTAGGTGTAAGTTGCGGCCATGAATTTGAGAAAGGTTTGTTTTGTTTCCCTTGGAATCATCCCAAATCGGTCATGCATACGCACGAAGTATCCCAAACCTTTTTTTTGAATTTT
This sequence comes from Triticum aestivum, assembly GCF_018294505.1. NCBI lineage: Eukaryota > Viridiplantae > Streptophyta > Magnoliopsida > Poales > Poaceae > Triticum > Triticum aestivum. The sequence continues at coordinate 312 of NW_025298190.1, read as the reverse complement.
TTTGCCTCTAAATCTTGAAAGCCCCGTAACTTTTTTTGTGTTAGGTTTTTGGGGATTTTGAAAATGTTTAACGGGGTTTCCCCAGTTAAATTTGGATGTCAATTTTCGAGTAGATGATTTTTCATATATAAAACTTTTTAATCCGAGTTTGTACGCAAAAGTTATGCCCATTTTACAAATTTCCAGAGAGATTTTGCAAATAAAGTCGAAATTTATATTTGTAAATTTTCCCAACAACTAGACCACATATCACATGGCAAACTTATTTTCTTTTATTTTTTTGACATTTTTATCATTTTTTTTAATTTTTTT
>NW_025298189.1:0-955 GCF_018294505.1 Triticum aestivum | reverse complement strand
CTCTGAAAGTGTCTGTTGGGTTGGCACGAATCGAGATTGGGATTTTGTCACTCCGTGTAAACGGAGAGGTATCTCTGGGCCCACTCGGTAGGACATCATCATAATGTGCACAATGTGACCAAGGGGTTGATCACGGGATGATGTGTTACGGAACGAGTAAAGAGACTTGCCGGTAACGAGATTGAACAAGGTATCGGTATACCGACGATCGAATCTCGGGCAAGTACCATACCGCTAGACAAAGGGAATTGTATACGGGATTGATTGAGTCCTTGACATCGTGGTTCATCCGATGAGATCATCGTGGAACATGTGGGAGCCAACATGGGTATCCAGATCCCGCTGTTGGTTATTGACCGGAGAACATCTCGGTCATGACTACATGTCTCCCGAACCCGTAGGGTCTACACACTTAAGGTTCGATGACGCTAGGGCTATAAAGGAAGTTTGTATGTGGTTACCGAATGTTGTTCGGAGTCCCGGATGAGATCCTAGACGTCACGAGGAGTTCCGGAATGGTCCGGAGGTAAAGATTTATATATAGGAAGTCCTGTTTCGGCCATCGGGACAAGTTTCGGGGTCATCGGTATTGTACCGGGACCACCGGAAGGGTCCCGGGGGCCCACCGGGTGGGGCCACCTGCCCCGGGGGGCCACATGGGCTGTAGGGGGTGCGCCTTGGCCTACATGGGCCAAGGGCACCAGCCCCTAGAGGCCCATGCGCCAAGATATAGGAAAAAGGGGAGAGTCCTAAAGGGGGAAGGCACCTCCGAGGTGCCTTGGGGAGGATGGACTCCTCCCCCCCTCTTAGCCGCACCCCTTCCTTGGAGGAAGGGGCAAGGCTGCGCCTCCCCCCTCTCCCCTGCCCCTATATATAGTGGAGGGGAGGGAGGGCATCCATACCTGAGCCCTTGGCGCCTCCCTCCCTCCCGTGACACCTCCTCCTCTCCCGTAGG
>NW_025298188.1:0-955 GCF_018294505.1 Triticum aestivum | reverse complement strand
GCCTTTTTGCCTTTGCGACGACTTTCTGTGTCCTGCTTCGCCTCATCATCATCATCATCATCATCATCATCATCATCATCATCATCATCATCATATATAGCGTGAAGCTCCTGCCTGATGCCCATTGATTTCAAGTCTGCCCTTGCTTTCGGCCCATCTTTGGTCCTCTCTGGCATGTTGAGCAGGGTACCAAGCAGACTCTCGCACACGTTCTTCGTGATATGCATGACATCAAGGCTGTGAGGCACATGGTGGATCTTCCAGTACGGCAAGTCCCAGAAAACAGACCTCGTTTTCCATACCTTCAGCAGCGGCTCTGGCGCCTTTCGCTTCTTTCCCGGCTCTGGCGCCTTTTGCTTCTTTCCCGGCAGTGGGCAGTCTTTCCAATTTTTCAACAGCTTGTCTATTTCCTTGCCGCTCCTCGTACACGGGCGTTTTCGGGGTTCGGTTTCACCATCGAACAGATCCTTGCGTTTCCTCCATGGGTCATCGTCGCGAAGCCACCTTCGATGTCCCATGAACACGGTTTTCGAAGACCCGGGATCTCTATCTAGCTGGCGATACGTTGTGTCATCCATGCACCTTACACATCCAGAAAATCCGTGGACTACCTGCCCCGCAAGATATCCGTAACCGAGATAGTCGTGCACCGTCGTGAGCAGTGCGGCTCTCATAGGGAAATATTCTTTCTCTGCGGCGTCCCACGTATTGGCTGGCGTTTTCCACAGCGTGTCAAGCTCCTCTTTCAGCAGCCCCAGATACAGATTGATGTCGTTCCCTAGTTGTTTCGGCCCTTCAATTAGCATACTCATGTGAATGTACTTCCTCTTCATGCACAACCAGGGGGGAAGGTTGTACATCCACACAAACACAGGCCAGGTGCTATGTGTGCTTCTCTGGCTGCCAAACGGATTGACTCCATCGGTGCTCGCGCCCAGCACGATGTTCCTTGGAT
>NW_025298187.1:0-955 GCF_018294505.1 Triticum aestivum | reverse complement strand
CATTCATTGTCATAATAATAGTTGAGATCGTTCACATCTTCACTTGATCCAATCTGCATCTTATCTAGTTTGTTTTGGAAAGAGGGAGAAAAAAAGAGAGAAAAAAAACGAGAGAAAAAAAAAAGAAAAAAAAGTTAGAGAAAAAAAAGGAGAGAAAGAAAAAAAAAGTGTGAGGAAAAAAAAGAGAGAAGAAAAAAAAACAAAAAAATCGGCACAAACTTTTTCAGAGGAAAGTTGGAGACAAAGTTGTTGATATATCCTGCTTGGCTGTTGTTTCACCTCATTATCTTCACTGCTGTTGTGATCTTCACTTATATCTTGCTGTCAAGAGCTACTTAGTATCCTTCATTGATGCTAGTTGTGCTACGCCGTGACCTCATTAGTGTTCTAGGCTCGCGTCTCTAGTCCGGTCTAGCCTAGGACCAGCACAGTACCGTCGTTGAGCGTTTATTCAACATTGCATCTTTGAATTGATTGTTGCTAATCTTTTGCTACCATATATAGCCAACCCAGCTCCACATATTTCTACACCGTGTATACGTACGCTCCCCTGGCAATCGCTTTACTCAATATTCGGAGTTACTTGACACCGCTGGTTGCCGATCACCGCCTGCTGCATGGTAAGAACTTGTAAGACATTGATATTTGCTTTACTGTGAGCGTTTTACCACCACATCCTAGTAGTTATAGGAACATTATTTTTGGGTTTTGTTTCTTGTTCTACTAATCATGACAGGATCCAGAGTCAATTCATGGGCTTTGTCGATCGCGGGAGACGTGCCACCACCTTTGCAAATACCACAACCGTCACGAGAGGTGCACAAACATCCAAATGCACATGATCAGGTTAATGTATCTATACCACCATTTAATGGCCGTTTTAAACCTGCTTTATATATTGAATGGGAGTTCGACATAAAAAATATATTTGCTTCCCATAATTTCGATGAACATA
>NW_025298186.1:0-955 GCF_018294505.1 Triticum aestivum | reverse complement strand
TTTGCAACCGCCACAACACTTCCAGACTTGTGAGAGGATTTGGCGGCATGTGCTAGCCCCCGGAGTCCGCGGCCACAGTCGTAGACACGCGAAGAGCAATCCGCGGAGAGGGAAGTGTTCAGATACTTCTCCACCACAAAAAACTATGAAAAATTACCATCAGTCCTATAGCACATGTGCCCACGTCGTGTAAAAAACTCATAATTTTATCGCGCTCCGAGTATTTAATAATATTCACACCGCATCATTGACGCAGAACGTCTACTACTTTGTCATCGCCGTCCGTGAGGGGGGCCACACCCCGGAGACGCGTGCCGCCTCTTCGGACATGCCACCACACCGTACGATATGTATGAGGGCCCGGTGGGATGCTCCAGTGGCATTGCTACCCCCCGAGGGCCCTCGTCCCGCCTAACCCTGTAGCGTTTGACCACGGGATCTAGCCCTTTGACTTTGCACGGACGGGCGTTGACCAGTGGAACTCTCCACCCGGTTGTGTTAGGTCAGCCCATAGGAACACTTTGGAGCAACATCTGGGCCAAAGCCACAGCAAGACCCCATCCGTGTAGACTCGACGCGTCCGTTTCCCCCTCCAGGTGCCGGCGGCTGCGCCGTCCGTGAGGGGGGCACACCCCGGAGACGCATGCCGGGCGTTTGCAACCGCCACAACACTTCCAGACTTGTGAGAGGATTTGGCGGCATGTGCTAGCCCCCGGAGTCCGCGGCCATAGTCGTAGACACGCGAAGAGCAATCCGCGGAGAGGGAAGTGTTCAGATACTTCTCCACCACAAAAAACTATGAAAAATTACCATCAGTCCTATATCACATGTGCCCACGTCGTGTAAAAAACTCATAATTTTATCGCGCTCCGAGTATTTAATAATATTCACACCGCATCATCGCCGCAGAACGTCTACTACTTTGTCATCGCCGTCCGTGAGGGGGGCCACACCC
>NW_025298185.1:0-955 GCF_018294505.1 Triticum aestivum | reverse complement strand
GAGCTGACCCGACTTTAGTCACCATCTGTATAGTATGTATGTATGTATAGTATATACCCGTGATCACCTCCCAAGTGATCACGGCCCAATAGTATAGCAAGGCAGACTGACAAGAATGTAGGGCCAATGATGATAAACTAGCATCCTATACTAAGCATTTAGGATTGCAGGTAAGGTATCAACAGGTGTAGCAACAATGTCAGGCTATGCATCAGAATAGGATCAACGGAAAGCAGTAACATGCTACACTACTCTAATGCAAGCAGTATAGATAAGAATAGGCGATATCTGGTGATCAAGGGGGGGGCTTGCCTGGTTGCTCTGGCAAGAGAGAGGGGTCGTCAACTCCGTAGTCGAACTGGGCAGCAGCAGCGTCGGTCTCGTAGTCTACCGGAGAGAAGAGGGGGAAGAAACAATGAATACCATGCAAACAAATGCATATCGATGCATGACATGACAAGTAACGATGCTAGGTGTGCCCAATCGCGGTAGTAGTTGATACCGACGAAGGGGGGAAACATCCGGGAAAGTATTCCCGGTGTTTCGCGTTTCCGGACTGATGAACCGGAGGGGAAAAGTTGCGAGTTCGATAGGTTAGGGGTGTGTGGCGGACGAACGGACTGCGTATCCGAAATCGTCTCGTTGTTCTGAGCAACGTTCATGTTGAAAATATTTTAATCCGAGTTACGGATTAAAAGATATGATTTTTAAAAGATTTTAACAATTTTGGAATTTAATTATTTATTTAATTAATTCGAAAAAAATGTATTTATGACGTCAGCATGATGTCATGCTGACGTCAGCAGTCAACAGGGGTTGACTGAGTCAACCCTGACATGTGGGTCCAGTGGGACCCACCTGTCATTCTCTATTTAAATTAAATTAGGGTTTAGGTTAATCTAATTACAGTTTAATTAAACTTAACTAGTTAATTAATTTAATTAAACCGGATTAA
>NW_025298184.1:0-955 GCF_018294505.1 Triticum aestivum | reverse complement strand
TTGTTCTTTACTTGTGATGTTGATACAACTGTAATGGTCTGTGCAATTGGTGATTTTTTCAAAATGTTTTCTATTTCCATGGGGATAAATTTATCTTATGCCTTATGTTCATGCGATTCAGTTCATTTGTTTTGAGTTGCGCAGTAGGGCAAAGCCCCACACCCCCTGTTATATTTATTTAAATTAAGATTACAAGGCTACAAGTAGAAAATAAAATGCACATTAGAACTATACATGGAAGCAGGTGCCTTTGTGTTCTGGTAGTCCTTTAGAACTATACATGGAAACATAATCTTCCTTATCAAGACAAACATAATAGAAGCAGGTGCAGGAGCTGTAGTACTCCATTTGGAGACTTTAACTGGATCAGATTAGGTACTCCATTTGCTGTAGTACTCCAGTTAACTGAAACTAGTGACTCTGCTGTTGAAATTACCGTTGAAATCGAGGTAAAATCACTGTTGAACTGGGTGTAAAATCACTACTATTGATATTCAAATTTAAACTTGAAAATGAAAATTGAATTGGAGAATTAAATCACTGTTTTTTAGTCCCCATTTCTGAACCTATGCTAACCTTGCAAGCAGCATAACAGGCAATGTACTCCAAAATACTATAAGAACTGGAGTAAAAGATGACTGCATCTCACAGAATATAAGAAATGGGGACTCTTGGCTAAGTATGGCAATGCCACAGAGTAATAATTAACTAACTGAAAATTTGACATTCTGGACTATGCTTGGCTCTGGTTTTGTGAAATCTCATCTCTTTTCTAGTGCCATGACTAGTCATGAATTTTATTTTACTTTCCCCACTTTATAACATTCAGAAATTGTTTACTAGCTCAAGCTTCTCCTTTGCACTTTATCACTTCAATCTGCTGCTACCTCAAGCTTCTCGTTTACACTTGTGCCAAGTAGCATTTTTTCCTTGTATAATTATATGGTGGTTGACT
>NW_025298183.1:0-955 GCF_018294505.1 Triticum aestivum | reverse complement strand
ACTCCGGCAAGGAAACACGAATCGGAATCTAGATGGATCTCGAAAACAACCCTAATAAGCAAGGAACTCGGATTGGTGGTGGATATATGGTGGTGGTATATGGCAGCGGTGGTGGTAGCGGTGGTAGTATATGGATATGGATCGGTGGTGGTATATGGACACGGATTGGTGGTGGTATATGGATACGGATTCGGAGCGGTGGTGGTAGATGGCAGGGGCGATGATGATGGTGCGGCGGCGGCGTGACAACTTATGACCAGAACTCGAAACTCTAAAAGACTAGACTCTAAGACCAGCAACTAGACACGACGATGCAACCGCAAATTCAACAAAGCAAAACCCTAAAAAGATTATGCAAAGGCTCAGATTGGTTCGGATATGATGAACTAACCCTAATTTTTTTGTGGCTTTTTCGTGGACTGTAGGTATGAAGAGCAGACTCGATCTAAACTACGAAAAACTGTAAAATCTCACCGAGCAACCTAGAAATCTGATACCACTTGATAGAGGCAAAGGTGTCCCGTCTTTCGATGAGATGGTGGATTTCGCTTTGGTGGAAGTCGACTTTGACGATCCGACTACGAACGTGCGAGGACGTCGCGCCTTAGCAATCGCTAAACCAACTCCGAGAGGTTATTGACCACGCCGAAGCACGATCAACCTGACCACGAGGGTCTGTTTCCTGCGAGCAAACGAAGAACAAGCAAGAAACTGAGATTGCAATCTGGATATTGCGAATATAAGATGAAAGCTTTATTGATCAAGGTGGGGTTCTGTGACGCCTTTGTCTGGTCGTTGAACACAAACGAAGTACGCGAAGTTGCAGCTATGGCGAACTTTTAATCTAAACAAAACCCAAAGTCTAAACGATGCCCTAAGGGCTGTATATATGGAGGAAGAGGGGGGAATTTCGTGGCCCTTGGTGGAGGGGTCCGAAATCAACCCTATCTCTTGT
>NW_025298182.1:0-955 GCF_018294505.1 Triticum aestivum | reverse complement strand
AAAAGATGTGCACTCATGCAGACAGAGGTCGCGGCGAAGCTCAGGACTAAGGCCCTTACGGAACCTTGCTTGCTTCTTGGCGTCAGTAGACACTTCCTCAGTTGCATATCGGGCGAGATTACCAAACTCCCTGCTATAGGCATCCACAGAAAGTCGGCCTTGGGTGAAACTGCAAAATTCTTCACGTTTACGGTCCATGAGACCCTCCGGAATGTGATGTTCACGGAAAGCCTCGCTGAACTCAGCCCAAGTAGTGACATGGCCCGCTGGGCGCATAGCTCCATAATTCTCCCACCATAGACTGGCGGGGCCTTCAAGATGATATGCAGCAAAGGTGACCTTGTCAGCCTCCGCTACCAGCGCGGAACGCAGTTTGTGAGAGATACTGCGAAGCCAGTCATCAACGTCGAGAGGCTCGACGGAGTGGTGGAACGTGGGTGGATGCAATTTGATAAAATCACTGAGTGACACCACGTTAGTTCTCTGATGGTGTGCTGTGTTCTGTTCAATACGCTCCAACAAACGGTTGGTCTCCCGCTTGTTTCTCTCAGCTTCCATCATAACCTCGGCTAGGGAAGGAGGATGAGGCAGATTTGCATCCCTGACTTCACTGCCTTCGGCCTGCTCTTGAGGAGCAGGGTTAGTGCGCGTGTTGACCATCCTAGGTAAACAAGACAATGATTTAGTCAGGATGATAAAATTCCGACATAGGATATAAAGTGTAAGGAATAACTCGAAATGCAAGATGATCATCCGTATGACATGGTAAAATACAGAAACTGCTTCTTTATTCCATCGTCATACACACCATACAGGGTTTAGTACAAGACCAAACAAAGTACTATTACGGTGAAAAGAGGATTACATCTCATCGGAGGCATCCCAAGCTCCTATACATTATTTTTCTACACCTCCGGAAAGAGTACAAACTAGGTCATATCCCACGAGTCACGCG
>NW_025298181.1:0-955 GCF_018294505.1 Triticum aestivum | reverse complement strand
TAATTATTTTGAGCTATAAGACCCTAAAATTGCAAAGCATTTCAAATGAACTCTGAAAAGGTTGAAAGTTGGCATGATATCATCATTTCATCCACATAGCATGTGCAAGAAAGTTGAGAGGGTTACGGCAAAAACTGGATGCACTTCATGTACAAAACGGACAATCTCTTTCAAAGTATCAGGATTCCAACCGGAAACTCGTCTGTTACAAAATGATTTCATATTTTTAACCTTATTTGAACTACTGACTTTTTGTGTGTTCAAAATGCACCATTCAAAGCCACATCATCATTTTTCAATCCTTTCTGACTTCATTTGTTATTTTTCATGCATTTACTAATTATATTGAGCTATAAGACCCTAAAATTGCAAAGCATTTCAAATGAACTCTGAAAAGGTTAAAGTTGGCATGATATCATCATTTCATCCACATAGCATGTGCAAGAAAGTTTAGAGGGTTACGGAAAAAAGTGGATGCACTTCGTGTACAAAACGGACAATCTCTTTCAAAGTATCAGGATTTCATCCGGAAACTCGTCTGTTACAAAGGGATTTCATTTTTTTAAACCTTATTTGAACTCCTGACTTTGTGTGTGTTCAAAATGCACCATTCAAAGCCACATCATCATTTTTCAATCCTTTCTGACTTCATTTGTTAGTTTTCATGCATTTACTAATTATTTTGAGCTATAAGACCCTAAAATTGAAAAGCATTTCAAATGAACTCTGAAAAGGTTGAAAGTTGGCATGATATCATCATTTCATCCACATAGCATGTGCAAGAAAGTTGAGAGGGTTACGGCAAAAAGTGGATGCACTTCGTGTACAAAACGGACAATCTCTTTCAAAGTATCAGGATTTCATCCGGAAACTCGTCTGTTACAAAGGGATTTCATTTTTTTAAACCTTATTTGAACTCCTGACTTTTTGTGTGTTCAAAATGCACCATTCAAAG
>NW_025298180.1:0-955 GCF_018294505.1 Triticum aestivum | reverse complement strand
CATGAAGAAGCTCCATGCTGATGGACTTTTAGAGTCTCTTGATTATGAATCATTTGACACGTGCGAACCATGCCTTATGGGTAAAATGACCAAGACTCCGTTCTCAGGAACAATGGAGCGAGCAACCGACTTATTGGAAATCATACATACCGATGTGTGCGGTCCAATGAGTGTTGAGGCTCGCGGTGGCTATCGTTATGTTCTCACCCTCACTGATGATTTAAGTAGGTATGGGTATATCTACTTAATGAAACACAAGTCTGAAACCTTTGAAAAGTTCAAGGAATTTCAGAGTGAGGTTGAAAATCAACGTGACAGGAAAATCAAGTTTCTGCGATCAGATCGTGGAGGAGAATACTTGAGTCACGAGTTTGGCACACACTTAAGAAAATGTGGAATAGTTTCACAACTCATGCCGCCTGGAACACCTCAGCGTAATGGTGTGTCCGAACGTCGTAATCGCACTCTGTTAGATATGGTGCGATCTATGATGTCTCTTACCGATTTACCACTGTCTTTTTGGGGCTATGCTTTAGAGACTGCCGCATTCACTTTAAATAGGGCTCCGTCGAAATCCGTTGAGACGACACCGTATGAATTATGGTTTGGGAAGAAACCTAAGCTGTCGTTTCTAAAAGTTTGGGGATGCGATGCTTATGTCAAGAAACTTCAACCTGAAAAGCTCGAACCCAAGTCGGAAAAATGCGTCTTCATAGGGTACCCAAAAGAAACTATTGGGTACACCTTCTACCTCAGATCCGAAGGCAAGATCTTTGTTGCCAAGAATGGGTCCTTTCTGGAGAAAGAGTTTCTCTCGAAAGAAGTAAGTGGGAGGAAAGTAGAGCTTGATGAAGTATTGCCTCTTGAACCGGAAAATGGCGCAACTCAAGAAAATGTTCCTGAGGTGCCAGCACCGACTAGAGAGGAAGTTAATGATAATGATCAAGATACTTCT
>NW_025298179.1:0-955 GCF_018294505.1 Triticum aestivum | reverse complement strand
CATTGCTACCCCCCAGTGCCCCCGTCCCGCCTAACCCTGTAGCGTTTGACCACGCGATCTAGCCCTTTGACTTTGCACGGACGGGCTTTGACCAGTGGACCTCTCCACCCGGTTGTGTCAGTTCGGCCCATAGGGACACCCGGGAGCAACATCCGGGCCAAACCCATAGCTACATCCACTCCGTGTAGACCCGACGCGTCCGTTTCCCCCCTCCAGGTGCCGGCGGCGGCGCCGTCCGTGAGGGGGGGGGCACACCCCGGAGACGCGTGCCGGGCATTTGCAACCGCCACAACACTTCCAGACTTGTGAAAGGCCGCCTACACAAGATTTGACGGTATGCTAGCCCCCGGAGGCCGCCGGCCACAGTGGTAGACGCGCGAAGAGCAATCCGCGTAGAGGGAAGTGTTCAGATACTTGTCCATCACGAAAAATTATGAAAAATTACCATCGGTCCTATAGCACATGTGCCCACGTCATGTAAAAAACTCATGATTTTATCGCGCTCCGAGTATTTAATAATATTCACGCCGCATCGTTTCCGTGGAACGTCTACTACCGTGTCATCGCCGTCCGTGAGGGGGGCCACACCCCGGAGACGCGTGCCGCCTCTTCAGACATGCCACCGCACCACCCCGCATGTATGAGGGCCCTATGCGACGCTCCTGTGGCATTGCTACCCCCCAGGGCCCCCGTCCCGCCTAACCCTGTAGCGTTTGACCACCGGATCTAGCCCTTTGACTTTGCACGGACGGGATTTGACCAGTGGGCCTCTCCACCCGGTTGTGTTAGGTCAGCCCATAGGAACACTTTGGAGCAACATCCGTGCCAGACCCACAGCAAGATCCCCTCCGTGTAGACCCGACGCGTCCGTTTCCCCCCTCCAGGTGCCGGCGGCGGCGCCGTCCGTGAGGAGGGGCACTCCTCGGACACGCGTGCCGCCTCTTCAGACATGCCA
>NW_025298178.1:0-955 GCF_018294505.1 Triticum aestivum | reverse complement strand
TTCTGATCTGAGTCAGTCCATTCTTCCACCGGGGGTTAAGGAATTAGGATCTATTCTCTCTATCAGGATCACGTGTTACTAATCAGTAGTACCTTATAAGTTTGATGGTTACAAGCCTAGTTCAGTTCTACTACCACATTATGTAGCCAGAATGGTTCAGAACTTTGATATGATGATGTTGAGTGTGTACGAAATCCTTTGTCAAATGTCTCAAAATCCTTTTTGAGCATTTACAGCTGTTATGCTGCCGAAATTTTGCTAGAAATTCTAATGCTCTTGCATTATGATTGTGCTTTCAGATGGCCACTCGCGACCTCAATCAAGTGGTTCGCCTGACTCGATGCCTAGATGTACCCGGCCATACTGCTAAGTTGGTCAGGGTAATGACTGAGGCTGGATATCGCTGGTATCCCGAGTACACGGTCGAAGAGCAATTCCGGGACTTCAATCAAAGCCAGTATCTCTGCACTATCAGGATATTTCCATCTTATCCTGGATCCACTGAGCCTCTTCACTGTTCCTATGGACTCGGGGTTACTATTGAGATGGCTGTGCAGGACGCCGCCTACTCTATGATGACCATTATGCGAGTCAGATCTGGTTTATTTCGGGACTCTGATTTCCGGTATATGCCAGGATCACTTCCGGGAGCACAAGGGTATCTCCAGGCTATCTATGCTGACTCCACTCAGGAGGATTCACGAACTCGCACCACTGCTGAGATGCTCGAGGATAAGGACCGTGAAAATCGGGCCTTAAGGTTAGAGCTCTTCAATACCCGTGCTGACCACTGGGCTACTTTGACTCGGTTCGCACCGGCGGTGCAAGCTGGATATTCAGATATGCGCGATCTCTATCCTGTGAGATCTGCTCTGCCGGACGTGATGGTTTGGCGTGATGTAGGAGGCATCACCCCACCTCGCGGTCCCCGCAGGCCACCGTTTGTTGGTCCAAG
>NW_025298177.1:0-955 GCF_018294505.1 Triticum aestivum | reverse complement strand
CCGCAGCAAAGTTATCAAGTTTTGTAAAGTTCAGTGGAGCCACCACACTGAGGATGAAGCCACCTGGGAAAGAGAGGAAGTTTTGCTCAAGGACCACCCTCACCTATTTTCTAGCCAACCCGAATCTCGAGGGCGAGATTCATCTTAAGGGGGTAGGTTTGTAACATCCCAAATTTTCAATTTGGAATGTTATACATTAGGTCATCATGCATATCATATTTTTCTCGCATTTTCCGATCCTAGAAAATTTCACGCAACTCAAGGACCCTCGGAGAGAGTTGGAAGTTTCATTATTTTCATATTTGGGATTTCTCAAATTTTGAAAATAGGATCATTTGGATTTATTTAATTATCTTCATAAAGTTTTTCCTATAAAAATTTTGAGAGAGGGAATAATATGACTTTCCCAAATTTAGGAAAAATGAAGATTTAATAAATAAATCCATTTTGGTTGTTGCCGGAGTTTTAATTGCGTTTTATTTGCCTTAGGGAAAAATGCGTGTTTTTTAAAAAAAATTTCATTTTAGGCCCCGAGTAAAGTTCATTTTTGTTCGACTCATTTTTAGGAGTCGGGGAAAGTTTACTGTATTAATTTTGGAGTTCGTTTAGATTTTTTTTATTTTGTCTCTCTGCGCGCGAGACCGTTTTAAAAAAAAAACTGCAGCGCCTTGGGCCAAAGGCCCAAGCTGCTAGCCGCCGGCCGGCCAAGGCCACCGCGCGCGCACGCACCAAGGGGGCCTGGGAGCCACTCCTTTTTCCTTGTCCTAGTAGGACTCTTTTACTACTTCGTTTATTCCGTATCTAATCCTAGATCTATTCCTAATCCTAATCTATTTCTTGTCCCCTACCCCAAGCCAAACCCTCCCCTCCCCAATATAAATACCCAAGCACCCCCCCCTCTAAACCATCAAACCAACACCTCTCCTCTCCTCCGCCCCTCACCGCGCCACCCAAC
>NW_025298176.1:0-955 GCF_018294505.1 Triticum aestivum | reverse complement strand
ATCATCCTGACTAAATCATTGTCTTGTTTACCTAGGATGGTCAACACGCGCACTAACCCTGCTCCTCAAGAGCAGGCCGAAGGCAGTGAAGTCAGGGATGCAAATCTGCCTCATCCTCCTTCCCTAGCCGAGGTTATGATGGAAGCTGAGAGAAACAAGCGGGAGACCAACCGTTTGTTGGAGCGTATTGAACAGAACACAGCACACCATCAGAGGACTAACGTGGTGTCACTCAGTGATTTTATCAAATTGCATCCACCCACGTTCCACCACTCCGTCGAGCCTCTCGACGCTGATGACTGGCTTCGCAGTATCTCTCACAAACTGCGTTCCGCGCTGGTAGCGGAGGCTGACAAGGTCACCTTTGCTGCATATCATCTTGAAGTCCCCGCCAGTCTATGGTGGGAGAATTATGGAGCTATGCGCCCGGCGGGCCATGTCACTACTTGGGCTGAATTCAGCAAGGCTTTCCGTGAACATCACATTCCGGAGGGTCTCATGGACCGTAAACGTGAGGAATTTTGCAGTTTCACCCAAGGCCGACTTTCTGTGGATGCTTACAGCAGGGAGTTTGGTAATCTCGCACGATATGCAACTGAGGAAGTGTCTACTGATGCCAAGAAGCAAGCAAGGTTCCGTAAGGGACTTAGTCCTGAGCTTCGCCGCGACCTCCGTCTGCATGAGTGCACATCTTTTCAGAAACTTGTCAACAAAGCCATCAGTGCTGAAACTGGTCAGACTGACTATGACGCAACACGCAAGCATGGCCGTGACATGGGTTCCTCATCCGGTGCTGGTCCTCAGAAGCGCCGCGTGTGGGTGCCCAACACCGCCCTGCCACCCAGGTTCACCCCGAGGCCATCTTTCCAGGCGCCTCGCCCTGTTCAACAGTCTGCACCGGCCAAGCCCTATGGGGGTCCAACCAATAATGCTCCTCCACGTACCAGTTCCGTGA
>NW_025298175.1:0-955 GCF_018294505.1 Triticum aestivum | reverse complement strand
CCAAGGTGTGCTTATGTGTTGGTCATCAACACTCGAAGTTTTGGCCGATTCTGGCCCGTTTCATGGACTATTACTCACCGTTTTGGGGTCCCAAAGCGATTTCCATGGTTGTCGACCTCCAAGGTGCGCTCATGTGTGGGTCATCAACAATCATAGTTTGGGTCGATTCTTGCCCGTTTCTTGGACTATTACCCTATTTTGGGGTCTCGGAGTCATTTCCACGATTGACGAACCGCAGGGTGCGTTTACGTGTCGGTCATCAACACTCACATATTCGGCTGAATCGTGTCCGTTTCGTGCACTATTACTCAGTGTTTTGGGGACCCAGAGCGATTTCCACGATTGATGAACCCCGGGTGCGTTTATGTGTCCGTCGTCAACACTCACAGTTTTGTCCAATTCTAACCTGTTTCATGGACTATTACTCACCGTTTTGGGGTCCCGAAGCGATTTCCATAGTTGTTGAACTCCAAGATGTGCTTACGTGTTGATCATCAACACTCGCAGTTTTGGCTGATTCTAGCCCGTTTCATGGACTATTAATCACCGTTTTGGGGTCCCAAAGCGATCTCCATGGTTGTCGAACTCCAAGGTGCGCTTACTTGTCGGTCATCAAGAATCACAGTTTGGGCCGATTCTGGCCCGTTTCTTGGACTATTGCTCTACTTTGGGGTGTCGGAGTCATTTCCACGATTAACGAACCCCGAGGTGCGTTTACGTGTCGGTCATCAACACTCACATATTCGGCCGATTCTAGTCCGTTTCATGCACTATTACTCAGCGTTTTGGGGACCCAGAGCGATTTTCATGATTGATGATCCCCGGGTGCGTTTATGTGTTCGTCGTCAACACTCACGGTTTTGGCCAATCCTGACATGTTTCGTGGATTATTACTCACAGTTTTGTGGTCCCGAAGCGATTTCCATAGTTGGTGAACCCCAAGGTGTGCTTATGT
>NW_025298174.1:0-955 GCF_018294505.1 Triticum aestivum | reverse complement strand
CGGGCCAGGCCCACAGCTACATCCACTCCGTGTAGACCCGACGCGCCCGTTCCCCCCCCCCCCCGGGTGCCGGCGGCGGCGCCGTCCGTGAGGTGGGCACGCACCGGAGACGCGTGCTGGGCGTTTGCAACCGCCTCAACACTTCCAGACTTGTGAGAGGCCGCCTACGCAAGATTTTACGGTATGCTACCCCCCGAAGGCCGCCGGCCACAGTCGTAGACGTGCGAAGAGCAATCCGCGTAGAGGGAAGTGTTCAGATACTTCTCCATCACAAAAAATTATGAAAAATTACCATCAGTCCTATAGCACATGTGCCCACGTTGTGTAAAAAACTCATGATTTTATCGCGCTCCAAGTATTTAATAATATTCACGCTGCATCGTTACCGCAGAACGCCTACCACCGTTTCATTGCCGTCCGTGAGGGGGGCCACAACCCGGAGACGCGTGCCGCCTCTTCGGACATGCCACAACACCACCCCGCATGTATGAGGGCCGAGTACGACGCTCCGGTGGCATTGCTACCCCCCCCCAGGGCCCCCGTCCCACCTAACCCTGTAGCGTTTGACCACGGGATCTAGCCCTTTGACTTTGCACGGACGGGCTTTGACCAGTGGACCTCTCCACCCGGTTGTGTCGGGTCGGCCCAGAGGGACACCGGGGAGCAACATCCGGGCCAGGCCCACAGCTACATCCACTCCGTGTAGACCCGACGCGTCCGTTTCCCCCCTCCGGGTGCCGGCGACGGCGCCGTCCGTGAGGGGGGGCACGCACCGGAGACGCGTGCTGGGCGTTTGCAACCGCCTCAACACTTCCAGACTTGTGAGAGGCCGCCTACGCAAGATTTTACGGTATGCTACCCCCCGAAGGCCGCCGGCCACAGTCGTAGACGTGCGAAGAGCAATCCGCGTAGAGGGAAGTGTTCAGATACTTCTCCATCACAAAAAATTATGAAA
>NW_025298173.1:0-955 GCF_018294505.1 Triticum aestivum | reverse complement strand
CAGTACGATCGTCATCATAAGGATATGACTTATGAGATTGGCGACCAAGCTTACCTTCGGGTTACTCCTTTAAAGGGTACCCATCGTTTCGGTATCAAGGGCAAGTTGGCTCCTCGTTACATTGGTCCCTTTCGCATTCTCGCTAAACGAGGAGAGGTTGCCTACCAATTGGAACTACCCCCACATCTTTCTCGAGTTCATGATGTCTTCCACGTCTCTCAACTCAGGCGTTGCTTCTCGGATCCTATCCGTGGAGTGGACCACGAAACGCTTGATCTCCAAGATAACCTCACATACCGAGAGTACCCGGTTCGCATTCTTGATCAAGCAGAGCGTGTTACCCGACGTCAGAACATCAAGTTTCTCAAAGTTCAGTGGTCTCATCATTCCGAGAGAGAGGCTACTTGGGAGCGAGAAGATCGTCTTCGACTGGAGTACCCCACTTTCTTTCCGTCGACCCCTGAATCTCGAGACGAGATTTTGTCAAGTGGGGGCGAGTTGTCACATCCCTAGTCTGGTATGACTTAGACTAGCTAGCTATTTGTGCATCATATTTAAATTTCATTTAAATTTGAAATGAGGATTGGTGGAACCCTCAGAATCATTTTTGAAAATGACCCAAATAAAAATTTCTCCAAAAGGGTCCAAGAAAATGCTCATGATGCCCTCTAAAAATATTGGACAGAGATAAAAATCAAAACAATATTTTTAGGAGCTCATGGACATTTATTTTGGCCATTTGGATTAATTCGATAAATATTTGCATTGGAAAGATATTTCTATATATATGAAATATGGTCCAAAAATTATGCCAATTATAAAAGAGCTCTGGAATAATACCATTAGCCCCTACAAAAATTGGCATAATAAAATTAAATGATTTAATATATTTATTAAATCAAACAAATGTCAGAAAATTAGAAAAGAAAACAGAAAAGGGGAGAGAGACTTACCT
>NW_025298172.1:0-955 GCF_018294505.1 Triticum aestivum | reverse complement strand
GAATTCCAGACTCTTTGTGTGTTCAAAATGCACCATGCAAAGCCACATCAGCAATTTTCAACCCTTTCTGACTTCATTTGGTCTTTTTCGGGCATTCACTCATATTTTTGAGCTAAATGACCATGAAATTGAAAAGCACTACAAATGATGTCTGAAAAGGTTGAAAGTTGGCATGGTATCATCATTTCACCCACATAGCATGTGCTAAAAAGTTGACAGGGTTACGGCAAAAAATGGATGCACTTCGTGTACAAAACGGACAATCTCTTTCGAAGTATCAGGGTTTCGGACGCAAACTCATCTGTTACAAAGGGATTTCATTATTTGGAACTTATTTGAACTCCAGACTCTTTGTGTGTTCAAAATGCACCATTCAAAGCCACATCAGCAATTTTCAACCCTTTCTGACTTCATTTGTTCTTTTTCAGGCATTCACTCATATTTTTGAGCTAAATGACCATGAAATTGAAAAGCACTACAAATGATCTCTGAAAAGGTTGAAAGTTGACATGGTATCATCATTTCACCCACATAGCATGTGCTAAAAAGTTGAGTGGGTTACGGCAAAAACTGGATGCACTTCGTCTACAAAGGGATTTCATTATTTCGAACTTATTTGAACTCCAGACTCTTTGTGTGTTCAAAATGCACCATTCAAAGCCACATCAGCAATTTTCAACCCTTTCTAACTTAATTTGTTCTTTTTCAGGCATTCACTCATATTTTTGAGCTAAATGTCCATGAAATTGAAAAGCACTAAAAATGATCTCTGATAAGGTTGAAAGTTGACATGGTATCATCATTTCACCCACATAGCATGTGCTAGAAAGTTCAGAGGGTTACGGAAAAAACTGGATGCACTTCGTGTACAAAACTGACAATCTCTTTTGAAGTATCAGGGTTTCGGACGAAAACTCATCTCTTACAAAGGGATTTCATTATTTTGAACTTATTT
>NW_025298171.1:0-955 GCF_018294505.1 Triticum aestivum | reverse complement strand
TGTCGGTCATCAACACTCGCAGTTTTGTCCGATTCTGGCCCGTTA
The DNA here is from genome assembly GCF_018294505.1 of Triticum aestivum. Lineage (NCBI taxonomy): Eukaryota > Viridiplantae > Streptophyta > Magnoliopsida > Poales > Poaceae > Triticum > Triticum aestivum. The sequence continues at coordinate 910 of NW_025298171.1, read as the reverse complement.
TATGGACTATTACTCACTGTTTTAGGTTCCCGGAGCGATTTCCACGAGTAAGAACCCTGGGGTGCGTTTACCTGTCGGTCATCGACACTCATAGTTTTGGCCGATTCAGACCCGTTTCATGGACTATTACTCACTGTTTTGGGGTCCCGGAGTGATTCCCACGATTAACGAACCCTAGGGTGCGTTTATGTGTCGGTCATCAATACTCGCGGTTTTGTCCGATTCTGGCCCGTTTCGTGGACTATTACTCACCGTTTTGGGGTCCCAAAGCGATTTCCATAGTTGTTGAACCCCAAGGTGCGCTTACGCGTTGGTCATGAACACTTGCAGTTTTGGTTGATTCTGGCCCGTCATGGACTATTCCTCACTGTTTTGGGATCCCGGAGTGATTTCCATGATTAATGAACCCTAGGGTGCGTTTACGTGTCGGTCATCAACACTCGCGGTTTTTGTCGATTCTGGCCTTGTTTCGTGGACTATTACTCACCGTTTTGGGGTCCGAAAGTGATTTCCATTCTTGTTGAACCCCAAGGTGCGCTTACGTGTCGGTCGTCAACACTCACAGTTTTGTTCGATTCTGGCCCATTTCGTGGACTATTACTCACTGTTTTGGGGTCCCGGAGTGATTTCCACGTGTAACGAACCCTGGTGTGCGTTTACATGTCGGTCATCAACACTCGCAGTTTTGGCCGTTTCTGACCCGTTTCGTGGACTATTACTCACCGTTTTGGGGCCCCAAAGCGATTTCCACAGTTGTTAAACCCCAAGGTGCGCTTACGTGTCGGTCATCAACACTCGCAGTTTTGTCCGATTCTGCCCGTTTCGTGGACTATTACTCACTGTTTTAGGTTCCCGCAGTGATTTCCACGAGTAACGGACCCTGGGGTGCGTTTACCTGTCGGTCATCGAC
>NW_025298170.1:0-955 GCF_018294505.1 Triticum aestivum | reverse complement strand
ACACAATTAAACATTGGTTGAAAGGTGCGCCCGAAATATGGGTTGGGTTGCACAACCAATGTCAGAATGGTGATTCAATTAGCGAAGGACTTAGAATGAACTATTGCCCATTCACTTCAAAGCAATAGGGTTGTTAGAAGTTTTGAATTCACACGTCATAGCTCCATTGTCGGTATTCCGGTTGAAAACAATACGGGGACCAAGGAATGAACGAAGATGGCAAGAAATATTATGTTATGAAGAATTATTAAGAGGTGGTGAAATTCTCACCACATCCTTGACAAAAAGAGATGGTAATACTACCGAGGTAAGGAAGATCGACTGCTGGTTAGCAGTGATCTCAAGGTTTACACCAAACACGAACAAGTTGTGTTGAACGGAAGGCAATAAAGTGGTCGATGAGAACAGGAATCATCGAGGGGCAAGGATGGTATTACCCATCATGAATTCCACTGAATTCCTGGAAGAGCTCATAAGGTTGATGATGATCACGACACAAGTGTCGAGAGTTTCCATGCCGATGTGATCAATCAGCGACGACATCAAGTCAAAGTAATGATGAAGCAAGAGGTTAATGGAACCACGGTTATGGCATAAACCCGAACTCAAGCTTGTTGTTTAAGGTGAAAGGGAATGACGAGGAAAATCGACGTAAGCTTAATTCATCGTCGAAAATTTTGCTCCGAGAAGAAGGACCGGGTAGCACAGTTAAAATCATCACGACAATGATATAGCCAAACAGGCTAGGAATGACATGATCGGGTACAAACTCGTACTTATAGAAGCTTACTGAAGAGTGGTTGAACCGTAGAGCGGACTCGGTTCAGTTATCGATGTCTTTGAGTGTTCAATAACTCAGAGCCCGCGAAAAATTGGAATCAGTGGGAAGGTAGCACTTGATGAAGAACTCATAAAAAGTTATGCAGTTCCATGATAATCTCGAGATACCAGGGGG
>NW_025298169.1:0-955 GCF_018294505.1 Triticum aestivum | reverse complement strand
CCTACACATAATCGCACCCTGGGCTTCGTCAATCATGGAAATCACTCTGGGACTCCAAACAGTCAGTTACAGTCCACGGAACGGGCCAGAATCGGCCAAACTTGCGAGTGTTGTTGACCAAAACGTAATCGCACCCTGGGGTTCAACAACTATGGAAATCACTTCGGGGACCCAAAACAATGAGTAATAGTCCATGAAAACAGCCAGAATTGGACAAAACTGTGAGTGTTGACGACGCACACATAAACACACCCCGGGGATCGTCAATCGAGGAACTCGCTTTGGGAAACCAAAACAGTGATCAATAGTCCAGGAAATGAGCCAGAATTGGCGAAAATTACGAGTGTTGATGAACGACACATAAGCGCACCTTGGGGTTCAATAACTATGGAAACCGCTTTGGGAGCCAAAATGGTGAGTAATAGTCATCAAAATGGGTCAAAATTGGACAAAACTGTGAGTGTTGACGACGGACACGTAAACGCACCCCGAGAATCGTCAATCATGGAAATCACTCTGGGGCCCCAAAACGGTGAGTAATAGTGCACGAAACGGACCAGAATCAGCCAAAAATGTGAGTGTTGATGACCGACGCGTAAAAGCGCCCCAGGGTTCGTATGTCGTGGAAATCACTTTGGGACCCGAAACAGTGAGTAATAATCCACGAAACGGGCCAGAATCAGCCAAAATTGTGTGTTGATGACCGACACATAACGCACCCTGGGTTTTTCAATCGTGGAGATCAATCCGGATCCCAAAACAGTGATTAATAGTCCAAAAAACGAGCCAGAATCGGCTAAAATTGCGAGTGTTGAAGACCTACATGTAATCGCACCCTGGGCTTCGTCAATCATGGAAATCACTCTGGGACCCCAAACAGTCAGTTACAGTCCACGAAACGGGCCAAAATCAGCCAAACTTGCGAGTGTTGTTGACCAAAACATAATCGCACCCT
>NW_025298168.1:0-955 GCF_018294505.1 Triticum aestivum | reverse complement strand
GCCTGTCCAAACATACTAATGGCGCATCCAGACAGAGTGCGCCATTAGTGGTTGCAACTAGTAATGGCGCACCTGTCCAAGGGTGCGCCATTAGTATCAAATTTTTTTTAACTAGTGCGCCTGTCCAAACATACTAATGGCGCACCACCAGCAGGTGCGCCATTAGTAACCTGGATTACTAATGGCGCATTTAGAGTTGGTGCGCCATTAGTAAGTGGGCAGCAACAAAATATTTTGGACAGCCTCTCCTACCCACACTCACTTTCTCCCCACTTCATTCTCTCCACCTCCTCCTTGTCTCGGGTGCCTCCTCTTTTTGACCTCATTTCCACCATAGATTCATTCAATTTAAGTGGTTAAATTACCTTGTTTTGATAGGTAAGTAAGGGGGGAAGCTATATTTATGTTGTTCTCCCTACAACAATGTGCACATGCACTTTTTATGGCCTAGCTAGATCTATGTATGTTCGTGGTGTTGCATATGTTTGTGGTGTTGCATATGTGTTTGTGTTGGGAGGTGTACCGGTATTTGAAATGCGATAGTTGCCAATATTTTGCCGGAATGTTGATTCATTTCCGTTTCGGCGAGAATTTTGGCATTAAGCATTCTTTTTTGTCCTATTTTTAGGAAAAGTCATGCCAAATTTTTTCTTGGTTCTAAAATATCGTTTTGCTCTACCCCGCAGGCGACCATGGTCCGCATGATGACCGAAGGCATCGTGAATAGGTTTTTGAGGTCCGCGAAGGCCGAGATGCTTGAAAAGAACGAGACGGAGATAAGATGTCCGTGTCGAAGATGCAAGCTGAAGAGCCTTATTGCGGACCCGGAATCCTGGCAGGTGCGGGACCACCTGCTCTTGCGTGGTTTCATGGATGGCTATCGGTGGCAAGGTGATGAAGATGACTACGAAGTCGTCCATGGGGGCCGGGCAAGAAATGAGGAAGGGCAGCAAGA
>NW_025298167.1:0-955 GCF_018294505.1 Triticum aestivum | reverse complement strand
AAATGATGATGTGGCTTTGAATGGTGCATTTTGAACACACAAAAAGTCAGGAGTTCAAATAAGTTTTAAAAAATGAAATCCCTTTGTAACAGACGAGTTTCCGGATGAAATCCTGATACTTTGAAAGAGATTGTCCGTTTTGTACACGAAGTGCATCCAGTTTATGCCGTAACCCTCTCAACTTTCTTGCACATGCTATGTGGATGAAATGATGATATCATGCCAAACATTCAACCTTTTCAGAGTTCATTTGAAATGCTTTTCAATTTTAGGGTCTTATAGCTCAAAATAATTAGTAAATGCATGAAAAATAACAAATGAAGTCAGAAAGGATTGAAAAATGATGATGTGGCTTTGAATGGTGCATTTTGAACACACAAAAAGTCAGGAGTTCAAATAAGTTTTAAAAAATGAAATCCCTTTGTAACAGACGAGTTTCCGGATGAAATCCTGATACTTTGAAAGAGATTGTCCGTTTTGTACACGAAGTGCGTCCAGTTTTTGCCGTAACCCTCTCAACTTTCTTGCACATGCTATGTGGATGAAATGATGGTATCATGCCAACTTTCAACCTTTTCGGAGTTCATTTGAAATGATTTTCAATTTTAGGGTCTTATAGCTCAAAATAATTAGTAAATGCATGAAAAATAACAAATGAAGTCAGAAAGGATTGAAAAATGATGATGTGGCTTTGAATGGTGCATTTTGAACACACACAAAGTCAGGAGTTCAAATAGGTTTTAAAAAATGAAATCCCTTTGTAACAGACGAGTTTCCGGATGAAATCCTGATACTTTGAAAGAGATTGTCCGTTTTGTACACGAAGTGCGTCCAGTTTATGCCGTACCCCTCCCAACTTTCTTGCACATGCTATGTGGATGAAATGATGATATCATGCCAACTTTCAACCTTTTCAAAGTTCATTTGAAATGTTTTTAAATTTTAGGGTCTTATA
>NW_025298166.1:0-955 GCF_018294505.1 Triticum aestivum | reverse complement strand
AGCTTCTTCATCTCTTCTGCAATAAACTGCTGCCTCTCTAAGGCCTGCTTTCGGACATTCTGTTTAACAGGTCTGGCGTGTGGGCAGACAACAAGGTGGTGCTCGATTACCTCCCCGGGAACACCGGGGATATCAGATGGTTGCCATGCAAAGACATCAAGATTCTCCCGCGGGAAGGCAATGAGCACACTTTCATATTTGTCATCGTGCGTGGTGCTCCAGCCAGCCCTGCCGAGACATTTTTCACTTGTGGAGCAGCAACCTTGGATCTCTGGCTATTGGAACACTCTAGCATGTCGTCAACGGGTGTCGTGCACTCGGTGGGGGCACGCTTCCCAAACTATTTGCCGGAGGTCCTACAAACCTTCTTCTTTCCCTTGATTTCCTTGGCAGGAACTGCTGCCGTCGCTACCTCTGCCGCGACCGCGTCCCGATACATCTTGTCCACACAAATGATGGCATCTTTCATTTGATGGGATGGTGAGGACTCCTAGAGGCCCAGGCATCTTCAGGCTGTTGTAGGCATAGTGGGATGCCGCCATGAATTTAGCCAAGGCTGGGCGTCCAAGGATTCCATTATACGGTAGGGGGAGATCAACTACGTCAAACACGATCTTCTCAGTCCTGTAGTCCAGTTCTCCCCCAAATATTACCGGCAACGTGATCTTTCCCTTAGGATGACTCCTGCCGGGATTAAGTCCTTGAAACGTACCGGTAACCTCTAGCTCTTCTTCTGTTATCTGAAGCTTGCTGATAACTACTGGGGAAATTAGATTCAATCCAGCTCCATCGTCCATCAACATCTTCGTGATCTTGAGGTTGCGAATTGTTGGAGAGACTAACAATGTCAGGCACCCTACCGTAGTGGTACGGCTAATGTGATCCTCCTCGTCAAAGATGATGGGTGTACGGGACCATTTGAGCGGCTTCTGGGCCTCTGGTGCTGGTTGCACGG
>NW_025298165.1:0-955 GCF_018294505.1 Triticum aestivum | reverse complement strand
ACTCAATAAGGCCCTCTATGGCCTCAAGCAGGCCCCTCGGGCATGGTATGATACTTTGAAGGAATTCCTCATGAAGAAAGGCTTCAAACCCGGTTCACTTGACCCTACTCTTTTCACTAAATCTTATGATGGTGAATTGTTTGTGTGCCAAATATATGTTGATGATATTATCTTTGGCTGTACTGACCAACGTTACAGTGATGAATTTGCCTATATGATGAGTGAAGAATATCAAATGTCTATGATGGGAGAATTTAAATTCTTCTTAGGTCTTCAAATTCGTCAACAGCGCAATGGCATATTCATACCTCAGGAGAAATACCTCAAGGATGTACTGAGGAGATTCTGCATGCAAGATTGCAAAGGCGTCAAAATTCTGATGCCCACAAATGGCCATCTGTGCACTAATGAAAATGGTATTGACTTCGATCAAAAGGTATACCGCTGCATGATTGGTTCTTTATTGTATTTATGTGCATCTAGGCAAGATATTATGCTTAGTGTTTGCATGTGTGCCCGATTTCAAGCTACACGGAAGGAATCACACCATAAGGCTGTGAAGCATATTCTTCGATATCTAGCTCACACACCAACACTTGGATTATGGTACCCCAAGGGCTCGGCTTTTGATCTCATTGGATATTCTGACTCTGACTATGCTAGTGATCGTGTGGACCGCAAGTCAACATCTGGTACATGTCATTTCCTCGGACGATCTTTGGTCTATTGGTCCTCGAAGAAACAGAACTGCGTATCACTGTCTACTACTGAAGCTGAGTACATTGTTGCTGGTTCTTGCTGTGCTCAATTGCTGTGGACGAAGCAAACTCTCAAGGACTACAACGTCAACATGAAGAATGTCCCTCTCTACTGTGACAATCAGAGTGCCATCAAGATTGCTCACAACCCAGTTCAGCACTCAAAGACAAAGCACATTCAGATTCGTCATCATTTT
>NW_025298164.1:0-955 GCF_018294505.1 Triticum aestivum | reverse complement strand
ATGAAGGGTGCTCACCGCTTCGGGATCAAGGGCAAACTAGCTCCTCGCTATATTGGCCCATTCACTATTCTCGAAAGGCGTGGAAAAGTGGCATACCAACTGGAGCTACCGCCGAACCTTTCTCAGGTTCACGATGTGTTCCATGTGTCACAGCTCCGCCGTTGCTTCAAGGACCCAATCCGAGCTGTGGATCATGAAGTGCTCGAATTGCAGCAAGACCTCTCCTATAAGGAGCATCCGGTCCGCATTCTCGACCAAGCTGAACGCCGCACACGTCAGAAGGCGATCAAGTTTCTCAAAGTCCAGTGGTCGCACCATTCTGAAGATGAGGCCACTTGGGAACGAGAGGATCGTCTGCGCGAAGAATACCCCGCACTGTTTCCTTCTACCTCCTAAATCTCGGGACGAGATTTCTTGTAGTGGAGGAGATTTGTAACACCCCGAGAATCATGCTACAGTAACTCTCTGTGATTAAGCTAATCATATTGCTAAACAGGGCTTGATCACATTTGAATCACATTTCCTTTCAAACTCCTAAACATCAATTAAATTTAAAAGTGGAAAATAAAAGTTTTCAAAAATTTAAACAAAAATGTTCGGGCCATGCCAGAAATTGCACTGATAATTATTGTGGAGAAAACACATTTTTATAAAATGCCTAAATACTTTTAAATGAAATAAAACAGAAAAGAAAATAAACAAATAAAAAGAAAATACAACAGAAAACAGAACAGACAAAGAAAAAAAAAGAAGAAGGAGAAGGCCACCCCCAATGGACCCCTGGCCCAACTGGGCCGACCCCCGGCCCAGCCGGCCTAGCCCACCTCTCCCACTCGCCCTCCCCCTTCCCTGTTCCCCCGACCGGGGTCGGAACAGGGGCCGGTCCCCGCCGCACCCCCTCGCCGGCGACGGGGAGGATAAGGACGCCAGCGCCCCCCCGCCTCCTCGGGCCCCT
>NW_025298163.1:0-955 GCF_018294505.1 Triticum aestivum | reverse complement strand
TAGTGCTCATTTCTACAAAACAAACAATACAAGAATCAATGGTAATGTGTGCAACAGTGATGTTAATATGAAACAACAATGGACACTTGATTGTACCTTCATTCTGAAACATTTTCCAACGATACCAATCTTGGAGACACATTAAAGCCTCGATGGTCTTAGGCTCAAGTGAAGCTCGGTTAGGTGTTATAACTTTGCGACTCATGCTAAATGCTTGCTCCGAAGCAACACTAGAAATGGGGATAGCAAGAATATCCCGAGCCATTGATGCACGCTCAGGGTATCGCATAGATGATTTGCTCCAAAATTCCAAGACATCCAACTCATCAGTCAATTTTCTAGGAGTTTCTTCCAAGTAAAGATCCAATTGAGACCTCTCTACATTTGTCCGTTGAGATTGAATGTAACTCTCATAGTCACTGAACATACCAGAACCATCTCCCCTACTTCCCCTACTATTTGTAGCACCATCTGATGATGTTTGACTAACAGCAGCACCACTATATTAATCTACTATGCAGCAAAAACATCCTAAATGGAACAATAAACTTACCAACAGATGAACAGAGAGAGGAGGACAGAAGGTCATACCTGTCGGTCGCCGGCGTCAGATGGGTTGGGCGCGCCGCCATCAGATGGGGAGGGAGTGCCGCCTTCGATGGGGAGGGAGCGCCGCAGTCGGATGGGGAGGGACCGAGGGAGCACCTCCGTCTAATGGGGAAAAAGCGGCGCCGATGTGTGGCCGTGGCCCTAGAGGAGGATCAGGTCGAGGAGGTTGGGCACTTGGGTCTCGAGGATGGTGGACTGGTCGGGGCTACGTCCGCAGCAGCCGCTCGTCAGGCCGACGAGGTACAGCAGCGCCGGAGCCTCGCCATAGTCGGGGCAACGCCGGGGACTTGCATCGCCGCCACCAGTCGAGGGGGGTCAAGGAGGGTGGACTGGTTGGGGTGTGCGT
>NW_025298162.1:0-955 GCF_018294505.1 Triticum aestivum | reverse complement strand
ACTCCACTCAGGAGGATTCACGGACTCGCACCACTGCTGAGATGCTCGAGGATAAGGACCGTGAAAATCGGGCCTTAAGGTTAGAGCTCTTCAATACCCGTGCTGACCACTGGGCCACTTTGACTCGGTTCGCACCGGCGGTGCAAGCTGGATATTCAGATATGCGCGATCTCTATCCTGTGAGATCTGCTCTGCCGGACGTGATGGTTTGGCGTGATGTAGGAGGCATCACCCCACCTCGCGGTCCCCGCAGGCCACCGTTTGCTGGTCCAAGGCCTCATCCTAGCCCCTATGGTCCACAAGCTCCGCGAGACCGTCTGTTTCCGGATGATCATGTTGAACTTCCAGGCTATGGAGGTGACTTCTACGAGGACTACTACGGATCGGTCTGAGTTAGTGGTAGTATCACTAGTTCGCACTAGCTGTGTCCTCTATCGTCCCACGTGACTCGTGGGATATGACCTAGTTTGTACTCTTTCCGGAGATGTAGAAAAATAATGTATAGGAGCTTGGAATGCCTCCGATGAGATGTAATCCTCTTTTCACCGTAATAGTACTTGTTTGGTCTTGTACTAAACCCTGTATGGTGTGTATGACGATGGAATAAAAGAAGCAACTTCTGTATCTACCATGTCATACGGATGATCATCTTGCATTTCGAGTTATTCCTTACATTCTATATCCTATGTCGGAATTTTACCATCCTGACGAAATCATTGTCTTGTCTACCTAGGATGGTCAACACGCGCGCTAACCCTGCTTCCCAAGAGCAGGCCGAAGGCAGTGAAGCCAGGAATGAAAATCTGCCTCATCCTCCTTCACTAGCCGAGGTGATGATGGAAGCTGAGAGAAACAAGCGGGAGACAAACCGTTTGTTGGAGCGTATTGAACAGAATACAGCACACCATCAGAGGGCTAACGTGGTGTCACTCAGTGATTTTATCAAATTGCATCC
>NW_025298161.1:0-955 GCF_018294505.1 Triticum aestivum | reverse complement strand
AGGACGTGATCCACGGACATGATGCGTGAGGGGGCCATCCAATGATAATCAGAAAGTATCGGTCGGGAGGAGAAAAAGTAGGTGAAGACCATGCATATGGTGGGATATTTGTGATGTAGTGTGCGGTTGAGAGGAGAGGGATGAGAGGAGGGCCATGCATGTGTGGTTGGGAGGAGAGAGAGAAGAGGGGATCATGCATGTGATTGGTCAAGTGCATGTCTGGACTCGGGCAAAGCCCCAGGTTTGTCCCTTGGATACCAGAATCAGTACGACCGGACTGCTAAACGGACATATAAAGGTCATAGTTGGATAACAAAAATGGTCGGACATATAGTGAAGGTTTGAGGATCCGCTTTGAAGATGTCCTAATCATAGTTATCGTAATAAGACTTCTAGTACGGAAGGATGAGCCTCTGGGCTGTCTAGTCTCTAAACTTGTGAACAATGCAATTTCTTTCTAAGTCAATGAAGCTAACCATGATAATCTTTCTAAAAAAACACATCAATATTTATCAATATGATTCTAAGATAGTACTATTATACAAAAGCCCTAATAGTATATGAAACTTGGGCCACGTCACCATGTGCACAGATATGCAGCATCTCGGTGGATATACCTTTTTCTTTTTGCTGCATGAGGCATGGCACGACTTGACACTTAGAGAGTTGACTGCACGAGCTTCAACGTTAAAAAAGTTTATCCCGAACTCGATCAACCAGTAGCGACATTATTGGTGCAGACTGTAGACCGACCTATTACTTCATGCCTAGCGGCAGGGCGACAGTGGCTGCTCGACTGTGACCGACCGGGCAAGTCAGCATCGAGCAACCACCTACTAGTAGTTTTTGTCCCACTTGTTTACTTGGCCGGCTGTTCTACCTAGTCCCTATCGGTGTCTACGGTTCAATTGTCACTTTGCTCAGTATTGTTCTTGTTGTGTATCGTGATTATTAG
>NW_025298160.1:0-955 GCF_018294505.1 Triticum aestivum | reverse complement strand
ACACAAGGGACGGGACACGGCGCCGGTAGTCGGCCGCAGTACAACGGGGGATCTACCGGCAGACACGGGTCCAAAGCTACTCATGCGCTTAGTAGCCAACAAGCGGTCAAACCAACCAAGCCTCCGCCCGTGCAGAGCACGGGAGGATCACTTGCACGAAGGCGTCCTGCAAGGCCAAATCACGCGTGTGTCACACCCGCAGCAATAAAGTTACGAATGCAACGATTTTCCGAAGGCAACTTAATCGGGACGTCGGTGCAACGTTGTCCGACGGTCTTAACGTGCACGAAACGGGCTACTTTCCTGTTTCCCGAGCCGCATTCGGCTGTTGGGTCAGAATTTCACTTGAGACGTACAGGGGACCGGGACAGCGATGACGTTGCCCCCGGGGGGCAACGGTTTTCCGGAGGCGAAATTCGAGGCACACCGTTGCGACTGTTTACCGTCGATCGGATCGTGTACGTAACGGGGTACTTTCCTGTTTCCCGAGCCACGTTCGGCTGTAGGGTCAGGATTTCTCACGAGACGTACATGGGACCGGGCCAGCACCTTCGTGATGGCATAACGACGGGACATCCGAGGCAACGTTGGGAAAGGATGGGCGTACGAGAAAACGGGTGTTTTTCCTAAGAAAAACCAACCGTGTTCCGTACGCCCACCAGGAAGGACCCCTCCTCCCTACTATACCCGAGGGTTTTAGCCCCCATTGGGACCCCTGCCCTTCAGTTTGTGAAGGAGGGGTACACTGTTTTGAAACGCCGCCGTGGCAGCGTTTTTCTGCCATGAGACATGTTTTCGCTGCCATGGCACCATTTCTTGACCATCATTAGCTAGTTTTGACCCGGTTTCCATGGCGTATGGGCCTTTTTTTCTCCCGGACCTCTCGTACCCGTTCACGTGTCCGTGTACGTGCGTGTCCACGTACCGCCCGTTCACGGGTCCGTGTACGTGTAAC
>NW_025298159.1:0-955 GCF_018294505.1 Triticum aestivum | reverse complement strand
GAGGATTACCTTTCTACAGTATCCCTATGCCTCTATGCTCACTTCACTCATTTTGCTCCGTACCTAGTCACTTGTTGAAATCTATAGAAAGACAAATACTCCGTATTTGGAAACAAAGGGAGGCTTTTACTCTGTACTGGAGTATTTGGGAACAGAGGGAGTATCACCATATCGAGGGAACAGAGGAAGTTTGAAATATGAACATGTCAATGGGAGGGAGTAAGCCCCATGCATGCATGCAACATGCAACACTCACACGTACTCCACATGGACGCACACAACACTCACGCACCCATGCGGCACATAGCACACGACACAACACACGCGCTCACGCTCAAGTGCTCAACCTACTCCCTACGTCCGTGAAAGACTGTACATTTAGAGATTTACACATTGACCAGGGTATAATTAACGCCCAAAAGTAGCAGACTTATGTATGCATGCGACCATTGAGATAAGAAGATTAAATGAAGGCCGTTGCATGCTGTAATTAAGGATAGACATGTAGCCCATACCTCATCACAAGTTGGTGCATTAGTCAATCAATATCGATTTAGATTAAAGGCTAAATGCATTGGAAGTGTAGATGTACATCATGTACTACCACACTCTTTGTTTTATAGCCGATGTACACTCTTTGTTGGAAGGCCGAGGGAGGACACGTGCATGCACTCACATACACAGCCAGGGCAGTTCGGGCGCAAGGGTTGGACTCGTGTGGCGCCTGCGTAAAGTTTTGTTTAACCGATTTCTTTGCTCCGCCAACTGACAGGTGGGACCCAAAAACCAGGTGACAATTTAACCAGTCAACAAAGTGCCACGTCGACTATGTGGCCAGTCAGTAGGGTGCAATACGGTGCTCTACGATGAGCTAGTGATCGTATAATCGACGCAAAACTATATATAGTGACCGTAAAGAGCGTATTGTCACATACGTTGACCGCCAGTGTATTTT